>NW_025999875.1:650656-724802 GCF_001458135.2 Marmota marmota marmota
CCCCCCCCCCCCTCCTTTCTAAAAATAAGTCCCTTCCCTGTTGCTTTAGGAAGGTTCCACACTGACTTTGGTGGGAAATAAATGAGCTCTTTGTGTCCTTTTGCCCCTGGGGTTTGGTCACCTCCCCCTCCCCAGGAGGCTTTGGCTTCTGGTGGCTCTCCGCATATGAGTTAATGTAACTGAAACCAGGACAGCCCTGTCCATGCATCAGGTCCTGCCCAGCCTCCCCCAAACGTTGCCATGTCCTTACAGACCAGGATGCAGATGGCAGGTTGGAGAGGAATTTGTATGTTTTTGTTTCTTGCTTGACCTCGGTTTCATGGAAGAAAGTGGAATCTACAGAATTATTTTCAAAAATAAAGTAAAGGCTGAACTGTCTGCAAAATGTGTGTGTGTGTGTATATATATCTTTGGAGAGGAGGTGAAGAGTAGGGGAGCAAAAGTAAAAAAAGGGAAGAATGAGCAGCAAGGGAAGGAGGGGAGGGTAGGGGGTGGATAAGTTGAAGGAAGGAAAGCAGATGATTATAATTGGAAAAACAGGAAGGAGAAAGTCATCCAACAGCTGAGGAAGGACCAGCTGGGAAAGAAAGGCCAAGCTTGAGGGTGTAGAGAGCCCCCAGGCTCCACTCCTACTGTTAATCTCTAGATGTGGGCTATGTTACCCTCAGCAGGAGGTTTGGAAGCTAGGTTCTCAGCTTTGGTCTGAGAGAGAACCAGGGCATCTAAACCCTTTAGGTAGCTGTTTTGGATTGTGTGCTTTCTGCTGACTTGGGTAGCTCCCTCTCCCCATAGGGCAGTGAGCTCCAGGATACATAGTGGATACCAGGGTCGGCTATGCAGTGACACTTTAGTGACCCTAGTGAAAATGTTTTTTTTTATACTAACACCCAGAACATACACACATACACATACCAGACGGTTCCTAAAATTATCCATATCATATGTAATGCATTCTGAGAATTTTTATTCTCTGCTAATTTTTTTTTAAATGCTGCTTGTGACCCCATCAACTTGATTTCATTAGTGGGTTTGAAAAATCCTGGGGCTAACTGACTTCATTGACAGAAACCACTTTTGGGCTTTATACCAGATGTGTATGGCAGAGGTGTCTGGATGGGTTCTGCATAGAAGGGATGGGCACTGGGGAAACAGCTTCAGGACAGCTATTTTTACCTTCCATATGGCCTTCCCTCCATAAGTCTTGGCTTTTGCCCTTCTCTTATCTTGGTCACTCTGGTAGGATTGCATTCATTGAGTTGAGTGAATCATCCCCAAATGTGTTGTGTGAAGTCTCTGCCCAGGCCTTCCTGAGTCTTTAGTGGATTTTGTAGTAGAACCCTGTCAGGGTTGGGTTGCCAGAGGACAGGCCAGGAGGGTGGGAGGTGGAGGACAGTTAATGTTAGATAAAACCACCACTTTTAAAATTCACTTTTTTTTTTTTTTCTTAATACATGTTTCTATACTCTTCCACATCTTTCTTTATACCTTGGTTATATACATACCAGATTTCTTACATATATAAACAGATAAAATATTTATAGTTGTGATTTAGATACGAGGTCTCCCTCAAAAAGCTCATGTGAAACAATGCATGAATTTTCAGAATTGAAATATTTAGATTATGAGAGTTGTAACCCTAGTAAGTGGATTAATCTTCCGGTATGGATTAACTGGACAGTAACTGTAGGCAAGTAGGGTGGGGCTGGAGGAGGTAAGTCACTAGGGGTGTGCCTTTGGTGTTTTGGGTTTTTTTTGTCCCTGGTGAGGCTCTTTCTGCATCCTTATTGCCATGGCCTGGGCTGCTTTCCTCTTCATGTATTTCCACCATCATGTTCTGCATTACCTTGGGCCCAGAGCTGTGGAGTCAGCTGACCATAGACAGAGCCTCTGAAATTGTGAGCCAAAATAAACTCTCCATTGTTCTTGTCAGGTCTTTTGTTCACAAAAAGACTAAAAGCTGACTAAAACATTTATCAATAAACCCACATAGTAATGTAAATATTTAACGTATATAGCTTTCTGTAACATACAAATTTTATAGTACAAGTTTACTGTATTTATTAAATATCTTTAGCAAATGGGATTTCAAACTTCCTGACAGGATCTATGTAGAGGTAAGTGGTTTGCCACTGGAGGGGCCCTTGAACTTCCATCTGTTCTCCCACTCATCTATTGTCTAACCTGGGCAAGTCACAGGGAATTTATAATTGGGAGCAGAGGTCAGAGAACCTTGCTGGTGGGGGCCAAGTGCTACATCTCCTTTTCTGAGGCATAGAGAACAGGTCTGGTAGCAAAAGTCATGGTGGTGATATACCTGGGTCCACTACCTACATGTCTGACTTTGGATCAGCCATTTGTCCTGCCAGAGCCTCTTTCTGTGGGGCCAGAACAGTAGTGCCTCCTGGGGTGATTATGAAGAGTAGTATGTGTGGAAGCAATGTAAACAAAGTCCCATAGAAATCCCTGTCTCCATTACTCTCCTTTTCCTCCTTTTCTTGGTGGTCATTTTGGTCCCCCCTACTAATGTTCCCTGATCTCACATGTGTCTGGAGGGAGCAGAGTGGCAGCCATGAAGTTTGAGAAGGAAGGGGGCCAGGTAGTACTAAGGTTGTTAAACTTTCCCCTACTGGCTCCCTTGGTTTATTTGAAGTCTGTGTCTTTTTTCTAATATAAGACTGTCAGACTTAGATTCAGATGCATATAGCAAGAAACCCAGAATACTGTGCCTTACGACAGTGAGAGGGTAGGGTTGGCATAGTGGTTCCTGATGCCATCAGGGCCCCAAACACCCTACATCTTTGTCTTACTCTACTTAGGCTTTCATCCTAGATATCACTTCTTGGCTGCAGTAGCTCTATCCATCACACTTCCATTTCAGGTAGGAAGAAAGAAGAAGGAAGAAGGTGGTAAAAGGTGGATGCCCGTTGCTGTCTTCCTTTCCGAAAGTCCACAGTGCCTTATCCCAGCTCCCTGGTCAGAACTGGATCATACAGAGCACCTATCAACAAAAGAGACTGGGAAAAATAATTTTTCAACTGAATTGATTCTTATTCAGAACAAGATTCCTATTACTGAGGAAGAAGGGAGTAATTTTGTGGGCAACTAAAGAAACCTGTACCACACATGAGTCCTGGAAGACCAAACTTGGGGGGATTTGGAGTGGGCAGTATGATGGGGAGATTGAGGGAAGTGCATTAGGAACCATAATCTGGTGAAGGGCAGAATTAAATCTCCTCAGGTCCCTAACCCTATAGTTGTGTGAGAAACATGTCCAGCAGTGCTCAAGGGGGTTTGTGCTAGGCTTTCCCAGGGTCACACATGTCAACTGAAATCCTTCAAGGCCACATACAATAATAGAAATGCTGATTGACAAGGACAGATGGACCAAGGGACTGGTCATCTATTTTATCTTTCTACCATCTTCAGTACGTGGCACGTAGCTCACAGTCCAAGATGGTGCCTTCATTCCAGCCACCAGGAGGAAGGAAAAGGAAAAGGAGAACAAACTTCCTTCTTTACAGAATGAAATCAGTGTACATAGCACATTCCCTCATATTTCATTCACCAGAATTTAAACAGAATTTAATCTAGTTCTCTTAGTTGCAGGGGAAGTGAGAAATGGAGTCTTAGCTTGGCAGCCATGTGTTCAAAAAACTAAATCTTCTTTTACCACATACGTAAGAAAGGAAGCATGGTTAATGAGAGGCAGCTTTCTCTCTCTCTCTCTCTCTCTCTCTTTAAGTACTGGGGACAGAACCCAGGGGCACAATACTGCTAAGAATAGCAGAGTCCTGTTTATTTTTTGTTTTGAGACAGGATCTTATTAAGTTGCCTAAGCTGGCCTTGAACTTTTTATCCTCCTGCCTCAGCCTTCTGAGTAGATGGGATTATAGGCATGTGCCACCATGCCTAAGAGGCAGCAGCATTCTCTTGAGTACAGGTAATAAGGCAAAATCTGTCAAAAACCTTCCTTGGAAATAATGTTGTTTACTTTTAAAAATTTCTACTTAGAAAGGGAAAAACCCTTCAGAATCAGGGGTGAGTGGTGATGAGGTCTCACCAAGGGCCCTCCATACTTTCCCTGAGGAAGGCAACAAGAACACACCACCATGGGAATGGTTGCCTTGGTCCTACATGAAACCATGCCATGCAAATGAGAATGTGAATCTAAAAGTTAAGGTGTATTAGTCACCTGTCACTGTAACAAAATACCAGACACAGGCTATTTGTGAAGTAAAGAGAGGTTTTTTTGTTTTGTTTTTGTTTTGGCTCACAGTTCTGGAGGTTCAAAGTTAAAGATTGGAGTGCATGTCAGGATGAGTGTTCACATCTCTAACCACGCAGCCGAGAATGGGCAGGAATCCTACAATCATCTTTGGGAAGTATACCCCCAGTGACTTAAGACCTTCTCTACAAGGTCACAAGGCCTTGGGTTTCTTAACTTCCTAATAATAACACCCAGGGACCAAGTCTTTAACATGGGCCTTTGGAGGACATTCAACATCCAACTATAATAAGGGGTTGTGACTTCTGATCCTAGTTTGTTGAAACATTCAGCTTAAGGCCTTGAGTGCAGGCGCTGCCATGTAAGAAATCTGACTAAGCTGGCAACAGTGACACTTGCCTGTAATTCCAGTGATTTGGGAAGCTGAGGTAGGAGGATTGCAAGTTCAATGCTAGCCTCAGCAATTTAGGGAGTCCCTAAGCAACTTAATGAGATACTGTTTCAAAGTAAAAAAAAAAAATAAAAACAACCTGGAAGGTAACTCAGTAGTAACGCACCGCTGGGTTCAATCCCCAGTACAAAAACAAAACAAAAATAAACATCCAAAGAAGCCTGACTACTGTGAGACCACTTCACTGGAGAAACCAGATGAACTGGTTGGTAGTTAGCATCATCTACTGTCATGTGAGTGAGCCATGTTGGATATGCAGTCCTGTACAGCCTTTAGATGTTTGCAGCCCTGGCCAACTTTGAACTGAAACTGCACAGGACACCCTGTGCAGCAATTGCCTAGCAAAATCCCTTGATAATTTCTGACCCACAAGTTGCAAGAAAAAGTTGTTTTTAGCTGAAGTAATTTGAAAAGTGAAAGTATAACTAGAAGATCTTATGTAACCAGAATGGAATGTTTAGACAAATATTTTAAAAATTAGAATTTTTAAGCATTTACTCATTAATATCCAGGGGTGAGAATATTGTTATATAGGAGACTATTTCTATTATTTGGGTAGAAGTTGTTTTTGAATTAAAGCATGTGAATATCTTTTTATTCTCCCAAAATGTTTTTTTTTTTTCAATTTTTTATTTAAAGTATTATCCAAGTTGTTATTATGGAAGTTTTCTAATCCATAGGGAAACTGAAAGAGTTTGCCAAGAATACTCACATTATTTCCACTGAGACAATCACAGTAATTAATATTTTGCCATATATAGACTCATACACACATTTATTTTGCTTTCTACCATTCAATAAAAGGTCGCAGGCCAAATTTTTAAAATAACATTTTTTTTAATAATCATGTAAGTAGTATGTGTTCATTGTGTAACTATTAGAGGTTTTGTTTTGTTTTTTAAATTGAAATAATTTACCATAACCCTACTGTCCAGATTAACTACCTTTAATTCTTGGCTTGCTGAATAAGTTTCTAATCCGACTTTGGTCTTCATTAGGTACTAGTGCCCTCTACTGATGACTGGGTGAATTGTTTGGTAGTGAGATTTTTATTTGCATAGTCTGTTATGAGTTTTTGGTTGAATTGATTCCCCAGATTACTTACTTACGGATGAAGCAAGAAAGTTAGTTTTCTGAAACTGCAAAACAGCACTTGATGACCCATATCTAGGGGTTTTATTAAAAAGTCTCGGGCAAGACCTCACCTATAAAGGCCAGTCTGACTTACCTGTCATTGCCATGTTGTTTCTTGAATTGGACCCTGTAGGGATGGACATCCATGTCCAATCCATGACCTGGCACCCTAGTTAGGTGGCACAGACATTGTTGTTCTAACTCCTCTCTTCCACAGCTGAACTGATATCCCTGATTTTTTCTAGATTCTTTTTCTTTCTCCTCCTTCAACTCATCTTTCTTGTCCTTTTCTCTTCTATTGTAAATACCTTGTAAATAATACACCTTATATTGTTTACACTTTCCACCTTAGACCTCTCATGTAATATACTTCACTCTTGAAAATTTTCAACTTATCAACTTAGTTCTCATTGCAAATTAGTATATTCAAGGATCCAAATTATAGCACATCTATAATATTTATGAAAACAGTATACTTTCTTTTTTTCTCTCTCACCAGATTATAGTCAATGAAGAAGATCTCAATCATATCTCTTGGAAGCTATGGTTCAAACAGACATGAGACAGGAAGTCACAATCCTCTGGAAGTGCTATTCTGACTGCTTCTTCAGAATCATATTGAGCTCATGTTGAATGGCTTGTTGTCTGCCTCCATTCAGTGGCACCGAAGAACTAAATCAATTTTATCCTTAAGATAAATGGATACAGTTATTGTAATCTAGAAATTTCAAGGTTAACAGGAAGAGGAAATGTTTTTGGGGAAAGCATGTGGTGAGCCAGAGTGGAAGAAATAAAAAGGTGTTTGAACATTTCAAAAAGTGGAAGCATCAATCTAGAGTAGGCTGAAGTCCAGTGAAGACACAGAACGGAATCACTCTTTTTTGGTTAACAGTCTTGTCTTCTTGCCTCCCTTTGACTGACCTCAGACAACTCCTTCCCATGGGGTGCCAGAACTTTAAGCTATGGACTGTGAAACAGTATCAAATATTCTTGTTTGGCACTTTCAGAGAACCATGATGGGACATGTAGAATCATGATGTGCCATTCCCACTAAAATTAGTAATAAGATCACTTCCTACCAAAGTGCAGTCATGGTAGTCAGCAGAATTCATTAGGGTGGTGGTAGGATAGTGTTGGGTTAAGTAAAAATTTCAGTGAAAAAAGTTTGATTAAAGTACATTAGGCATTTTATCTGTGTAAAGGAACTGGGTATGTATCTGCCATGTTTATTTATAATATACCCATGTCTAGATCTAAATGGCAAATGGATTCGTAAGGAATAATAATAAAGAGGAGACAGAGACAAGGTGCAAAGGCAGGGAAGATGGCAGAGTGGCTCTTTGTCCAAGCAGCCACATTTATTTATACCAATAGGTCACATTAGGTCATTAGTACCATAACTACATTATTGTTTAGAGTATCAGTAAGGTTGCTTCTTTTGCAGTTACATTTCATAGTTAAAATGTGCAATGTTACGAGCTTTGTGCAGTTCTCAAGAAAGTCCATTGTCTGAAGTTACTGTTAGCGAGGCAGCTCCAAGAGCACCAGACCTTGGTGAAAGATTGTAGTTATCTAGCAAACAAGTTCTTCTACTCCCAGGAGGTATGTGCCTGCAATCAAGTTTGAGGCTTGATGAGGCTCTAACACAGAGGCATCTCAAGGCATTGCTGTACCAACTAGACATTGGACATACATTAGCTATATTACTAGATCCTAAAAGAGATTACAGGATATTCTAAGTGGAAAACAGGGTGCCTATTACCCTCCGGGAGTTTTCTCACCAGGGGAACACTTCCCTGTACATTTCTATGGTCAGAATCCCTATATGGGTTAACACTTTGAAAATCTTCCCACGAAACTCATGGCAACAATATATTAAATAATAAAAGAAATATAAGGACACATCAAATTAGTTAAGTGTAAGATAAATATATCTGGAACATATACACAAGATAATGAGTGAGACCATAGATGATGGTGTTAGGTAAGTCAGTATTATGGTCTTTATATGAGGTGTCCCCCAAAGCTCTTGTTAATGCAGGAATATTCAGAGGTAAAATGATTATGACAGCTATAACTAATCAGTCTATTCTACTTTGAATGGACGGGGCAGTGACTATAGACAGGTGGGGTGTGGCTGGAGAAGGTGGGTCACTAGGGGAGTGCCCTGGAAGGATTATTCTTCCTGAGGTCCCCTCCCCTCCCCCACCTTCTCTCTGCCTCCAAACTCCACCATGAAATGAGCAGCTTCTTCTGTTGGGCCCTTCCTCCATGTTGCACTGTCTCACTTTGGGTGCAGATCAATGGAGTCAGCTATCTGTGGACTGAGACCTCTGAAACCATGAGCTATAAATAAACTTTTGCTCCTCCAAGTTGTGCTTGCCAGGTATTTTGGTCACAATGACAAAAAGCTAACTAAAATACTTAGTTAGCTATGAACAGGTAGGTAGGGGGAAAGTTACAATATGCAATGTTAGGAGCTTTGTGCAGTTCTCAAGAAAGTCCATTATCCATAGGACAGAAGGCATATGCTATAAGAAAAATCCAGAAGTCATAAAACTGAAACCACAGGGAACCTTATTGAAACAGGCAACAAGTGTTTGGGGAAGGTGAGCTGGGATGCTTAAACTTCCTCAAGCTATAGATAATTATAAATCCCTTGAGGGAACTATTACTTAAAATAATGGGAAACTCTAATCAAAACAGTCTAGTTTGGGGTCTAGTATGTCAAAACCTCTTCCAGCAATAGATAATTATAACACCTCATAGGAAAGAACTTTTTCCAGATCAGGCCCTTATCATCAACACTGTTTCACAACTGCGCAATCATCCTGGAAATCAGAACATCAAGACCCTCACAAAGAAAGTTTGCTGAGGACTATCCAAATAGCAATAAACTGGTTAAGGATCAAGAGAATTGAGGCAAGAACAGGTGAACTCAATTTTTTTAAACATTCCAGCTCTGTGAGCACCACACTGTCTTGTTTTTGAGATATCACAGAGAAAACTTTTTTTTTTTTCTGTGCTATACCATTGCTTCTCATGCTCTCTGTTAAACTTCTGCTTGCTACTCTGTGTTTCAATTGAATTCTTTCCCACAGAGTCACTAGAACCAGTACCAGAGAACCACCACAGTTGCCCAGGTTCTGGGGTGGACACTTGCCAGGTAACACTGGCATGTGATATATTTTCCTCATGTATGGACTGGTCATCATAATATTGGTATTTGTAGGGTAAAAGGGTCCTAAATACTATGATTATATATCTCAAATATCTGACATAATTTATTTCTACCATCCATCATAAATACCAATTCTGGATTGGTAGAGGCAACCAAAACTCTGATAGGCAAGAGATAAACTGTAGGGGGAGCATGAAGAGAGGGGAAAGAAGAATCAAAAGAAAAATAACAAAGAAAACAAAAACTTCAAATGAATGTGTCAACCAATATTCTAAACCAGAAAAAGAAATCTAATGCTAAGATAACCAACAAACTAAATAATAAGAACATGGACTTTAAAAAGGCTACTAATACTTAAAAAGCAAATAAAGATACTTTTTAAAATGTAAAGGATCATCACAGAGAAACTTTTTTTTTTTTTTTTTGGTAGTGTGGATTGAACCCACTGAGCCACATCCCCAGCTATTTTTATTTTTGATTTTGAAACAGAATCTCACTAAATTGCCTAGGTCTCACTAAGTTGCTGATGTTAACCTGGAACTTGTGATCTTCTGACTCAGTCTCCAGAGTCTCTAGGATTACTGATGTGTGCCTCCATGCCTGGCACCACAGAGAAAACTTGGAGAGAGATATCATCAAAGTGGTAAAGTACAAATGGTTGGACTTTGCTTTTTTTTTTTCATAGAAAACCAATCACAAAGCCTAGAGCAGAGATGTCCATCTTTAATTCCAGTGACTTGGGAGGCTGAGGCAGGAGGATCTCAAGGTTCAAGCCAGTCTCAGCAATTTAGTGAGGCCCTCAGCAACTTAGCAAGAACCTGTCTCAAAAGGTAAAAAGGACTGGGGATGTAGCTCATTGGTAAAATACCTCTGGATTCAACCCCCAGTTCAAAAACAGGAAACAAACAAACAAACAAACAAATCCAATTACAACTTTGAACTTTGCAGTGGTAAAATTACCAGCCAGAATATCCCAGAACTAAAGACTGAGGATATGATGATCCCTTGGACCAGAAGGAAGTGAAAAATCATGAGCAGCTGGTAAGAAAAACTGATCTCTAACCATGACCCCCGCTCCCCAAAGCTTACAGGTGGTATGTAGAAAAAAAACCCATTGAATTTGCAGTTTTGAAACTGGAAAAAGTAAGACTGAGGTGGGCACCAGTTTCCTCACCATCCTGGATTTTATCACAGGAAAAACATTCTGCCTCAGCCCAAAGGGAGCATCTCCAGTGCTTGAAGGACTAAAAATTCTGAAGGCAGCTAAAAACAAAGAAAGAGGTGGGGCTAGTGATGCTTGGTGCTAGTGATGTTCAGTGTGCAGAGCGCTGACTGCTTCCTGTTTTGCCAGACAAGAAGCCTAATCAGAGAGGCTGTACAGAGATGTCATGCTGCAGGAGACATGTTCCACAGGTCCTTTGGGCAGGAGTCCCTAACTGGCCTTTACATACTCTTAGGTTACTCCCTTGGGGTTCCTTATTATTTTTGAGATGATAAATTTTTTTACCACAATTATAATCTTAATCTTATTAGCAATAACCTTATCTGCTTTATGGAAGAGAAGAGTAGTCAAGATTAGACTGAGACATTCTGACACTTATATAACAGAAATTTCAGAAGATAATTGAAGGAATGAAGAAGGAATATTTAGAAAGAAAATTATTGCAATTATCCTGAATTATAGAAAAACAAGTGTAACAGTTCAACTGATAGTGGATCTTTTATCTATAGCAAGTTTCCAGAAGATGGGAGACTATTATTTTCAAAAGGTTAGGAGAATTAGCCGTCCTTTAAAAATTTTATATTCAGTTCAATTTTTGTGTAAGATAAAAGTACATTTAAAGATAAACATATGTAAAAAATGTTCAACATCTCTAGAAAATATAGAAATGCAAATCAAAACTACTCTAAGATTTCATCTCATGCCAGTCAAAATGGCAGTTATTAAGAATACAGACAACAATAAATGTCTGCGAGGATGTGGGGGAAATGGCACACTCATACATTGCTGGTGTGACTCCAAATTGGAGCAACCAATCTGGAAAGCAGTATGGAGATTCTTTAGAAAACTTGGAATGGAACCACCATTTGACCCACCTATTCCACTCCTCAGTCTTTACCCAAAGGACTTTAAATCAGCATACTATAGTAACACAGCCACATCAATGTTCATAGCATCTCAATTCACAATAGCTAAACTGTGGAAGCAACCTAGATGCCTTTCAATAGATGAATGGATAAAGAAACTGTGGTATATATATACAATGAAATATTACTCAGCAATAAAAGAATAAAATAATGGCATTTTCAGGTAAATGGATGGAGTTGGAGAATATCATTCTAAGTGAAATAATTCAATCCCCAAAACCCAAATGCAGAATGTTCTCTCTGATAAGTGGATGCTGATCCATAACAGGGAGTGGGGAGGCATGGGAAAAATGGAGGAACTTTGACTGGACAAAGGGGAGAGAGGGTAGGGGAGGGTGCATGGGGAAAGGAAAGATGGTGGAATGAGATGAACATCATTACCCTAGGGACATGTATGACTTGCACATATGGTGTGATGCTACATCGTGTACAATTATAGACATGTAAAGTTGTGTTGTAATTGTGTACAATGAATCAAAATGCATTCTGCTGTCATATATACCTAATTAAAATAAATGAATTAATTTAAAACTAAAAGAATACAAATAACAAGAAACGCTGGTGAGGATGTGGGAGAAGAAAGAATTCTTATGCACTAATCGTGGGAATTATTAAAACCACTATAGAAATGAGTATGAAGAGTCTTCAAAAGCCTACACATAAAAATACCATGTTATAAAAAAATGATGAGAACAGTTAGTTATTCATAAGCTGAGTAAATTTAATTATCTAATGTATACAAAATTCCTGATTGTGTTTAAATAATAAGTGAAATGGGTTTGGGATGTAGTCCAGTGTTAGAACATTTGTCTAGCATGGGCAAGCCTCTGGGTTTGATCCCCAGTAAAACACACACACACACACAAACACACACACACACACACACACACACACATTGAAGTTAATAAGAATAAACAAGATTGAGAAATGATTGTTGAATGCATAATGTGAACTAAGTTGTCTATGAGGAAGATAATAAAAAACTTTGTTAGAAAAATAATACATACATACATACACACATACATCTAGGTTGAGAATTCCTAACCTGAAAATCCAAAATCTGAAAATATTCCAAAATCTGAAATGTTTTCACCATCAATATGACACTGAAAATGGAAAATTCTACCCCTGACCTCATATCACCAAAACTCAGATACACTAAAAATGTTATGTTGTATAAACTACTTTCAGCTTATGTGTATAAAGTATAAATAAAATATAAATGAATTTTGTGTTTAGACTTTGGTCCCATCCCAAGGTCTATATGAAAATATTATAAAATCCCAAAATTCTGAAATTTAAATCACTTCAGGTTCAAGTATTTAAAAATAATACTTGAAATATTATGTTTATAATAATATTATTTTAAATAATAATACTTGTTATTTAAAATAATACTCAAGCTAGATCAGGAAGAGGTTGGTGCAGACTGCAGACTGAGGAGTGGGGAAACTGGGCTGCAGATATCAGGTGATTTGTGCTTTGAACTGTGGTTTGTATCTTTGCTCCTTATTTCACATTTCCTGTATCCGTCTTGGTTGAGACTATAGACTGCCACCTTCAGCCCATGGAGTAGAAGAAGAGCACCAGGAGGATAGCAAATTGGATTAGCTGTTGGGCAAAGACCACACCAAGTTGGTATTTCCAAAATCCTAGGGCAGAGGCCTGATCTCAGGTTTCCCAACAAACCAAGTCTGGCCACTTGCACCAAAAAACAATCAAAAAAGGTAATGGTAAAAAGCAGGAAAGAAATTTTTAATCAACATGTACATAATGGGAAAGCAAAATAAGACCAAACATCTCATCCCTATCCTTGGGGTACTAACATGAGCTGGTTTAAATAGAGGAAGAATTGGGGTAGGGATTGAGAGTAATGTATAATTAAGCAATCTTGGTCAAACTGTGGTCTGGTTGATTATTATTTAAGTTCTGCAAGGTAGCTCTGGTGAAGCCCTTATCACAAAGACAGTCTCATTGTGGGGTGATGTGCCTGTTAGGCTCCACTATGGAGACAGTGACTGAAGACTTTTAGACACTACACCAGGATCTGAAATAGGGTTCTGCAAATCTTGCCTCAATCTTGAAGGGAGATAAGAAATGTTAGGTAAACTTAGGGCTAATAAATGTTGTATTACCAGTTTTTAGATGAACATTCCTTAAAAGATGAACATGTCAATGTGCAGAGCTGAGCAGGTCAGAGTTTAAGATAATAAGCAAGATAATAATAAAATGAAGGCAAAGATGCCAAGATTTAGTTTGCTTTTAGTTACTCATTTGGCATCTGCAGGCCTAGGTAAAGAGTGTTTTTAACAAAAGCAGCTTCTCTAAGCTCTTGTTATAATCGAGCCTTAAAGATTTGCTGAGATTTCCCCTTATAGCTGTTTTGAACAGAAACCATGCAGAGAAGAATTAATAAAGGACACTGGGTCTATGGTCCTGCTGTGTGGGCCATGACTGATCCTTCTACCATTTCCACCCACCCCAGTACCCACATCTAAATTTCTTTGCTGCATATCCTGGCCCCTTCAGCATCCTAGGGCACTTGGCTGCTCCTTCATGGCCAGACTGACACAGCATCAGCTTTAGGGCCATCATTTTTTACCCCTATTCTTCTTCCTTTCTCCTCCCACCATTTTCCCTATCTAGAGTTCATCTAATCTTCCCATGCTACCCCTCTCAACCCCATTATGAATCAGCCTCCTTATATCAGAAAAAACATTTAGCATTTGGGTTTTAGGGATTGGCTAACTTCACTTAGCATTGTATTCTCCAACTCCATCCATTTACCTGTAAATGCTATTATTTTATTCTCTTTCATTGCTAAGTAACATTCCACTGTGTATATATACCATAGGTTTTTTTTATCCATTCATCTACTGAAGGGCATCTAGGTAGGTTCCACAGTTTAGCTATTTTGAATTGTGTTGCTATAAACATTGATGTGGCTGTGTCCCTGTAGTATGCTGTTTTTAAGTCCTTTGGGTATAGACTGAGGAGAGGGATAGCTGGGTCAAATGGTGGTTCCATTCCCAGCTTTCCAGGGAATCTCATTACTGCTTTCCATATTGGTTTCATCAATTTGCAGTCCCACAAGCAATGTATGAGTGTGCCTTTTCCCCCAATTCTCACCAACACTTAATAACTGCCATTCTGGCCGGAGAGAAATGAAATCTTAGAGTAGTTTTGATTTGCATTTCTCTAATTGCTAGATGTTGAACATTTTTTCATATGTTTGTTGATTTATTGTATATCATCTTCTGAGAGGCATCTGTGCAATTCCTTTGCCCATTTATTAATTGGGTTTTTGTTTGATTGATGTTTATAGCTTTTTGAGTTCTTTGTATACCCTAGAGATTAGTTCGCTGATGTGCGAGTAGTAAAAATTTGCTCCCATTCTGTAGGCTCTCTATTCACCTCACTGATTGTTTTGTTTGCTGAGAAGAAGCTTTTTAGTTTGAATCCATCCCATTTTTTGATTCTTGATTTTAATTCTTGTGCTATAGGAGTCTTCTTAAGGAAGTCGGGGTCTAATTCAACATGATGGAGATTTGGGCCCACTTTTTCTTCTAATAGACACAGTGTCTCTGATTTAATTACTAGGTCCTTGATCCACTTTGAGTTGAGTTTTGTGCATGGTGAGAGATAGGGGCTTAATTTCATTTTGCTGCATATGAATTTCCAGTTTTCCCAGCACCATTTGTTGAAGAGGCTGTTTTTTCTCCAATGTATGTTTTTGGTGCCTCTGTCTAATATAAGATAATTGTAATTATGTGGGTTAGTTTCTGTGTCCTCTATTCTGTACCATTGGTCTACATGTCTATTTTGGTGCCAATACGATGCTGTTTTTGTTACTATTGCTCTGTGTATAGTTTAAGGTCTGATATAGTGATGCCACCTACTTCACTCTTCTTGCTAAGGATTACTTTAGCTATTCTGGGTCTCTTATTTCATGATTGATTTTTCTATTTCTATCAGGAATTTCATTGGGATTTTGATTGGAATTGCATTAAATCTGTATAGTGCTTTTGGTAGTATGATCATTTTGACAGTATGGTCATTTTGACAATATTAATTCTGCCTATTCAAGAACAAGGAAGATCTTTCCATCTTCTAATGTCTTCTTTAATTTCTTTCTTTAGCATTCTGTAGTTTTCATTGTAGAGGTTTTTCACCTCTTTTGTTAGGTTGATTTCCAAGTTTTTTTTTTTTTGAGGTTATTGTAAATGGGATAGTTTTCTTTGTTTCCCTTTCAGAGGATTTGTCACTGATATTACAGAAATGCCTTTGATTTATGGGTGTTGATTTTATATCCTGCTGTTTTCTTAATTCACTTAGTAGTTCCATAAGTTTTCTGGTGGAATTTTTTTGGTCTTCTAGGTGTAAAATCATATCATCGGTAAATAGTGCTAATTTGAGTTCTTCTTTTCCTATCCATATCCCTTTAGGTCTCTGTAATTGCTCTGACCAGTGTTTCAAGAACTATGCTAAATAGAAGTGGTTAATGAGGGCATCCCTGTCTTGTTCCAGTTTTTAGAGGGGATGCTTTCAATTTTTCTCCATCTAGAATGATGTTGGTCTGGTGCTTAACATAGATAGCTTTTATGATGTTGTGATTTTTTATGATGTTTCTGTTATCCCTAGTTTTTCTAGTGCTTTGAACATGAATCTGTGCTGCATTTTCTCAAGTGCTTTTTCTGCATCTATTGAGATGATCATATGATTTATTCTAGTGCGATCTGATAGAATGCAGGGTAGTATCTCTATATTTTTATATTTGTCAAGAGTTGCTTTGTGGTATAATGTATGGTTTATTTTAGAGAAGGATCCATGTGCTGCTGAGAAGAAAGTGTATTTGCTCATTGAAGGATGAAATATTCTATATGTGTCCATTAAGTATAAGTTATTGATTATATTATTGAGTTCTATAGTTTCTTTGTTCAGCTTTTGTTTGGAAGATCTATCCAATGATGAAAGAGGTGTGTTAGAGTCTCCCAGAATTATTGTGTTGTGGTCTATTTGACTCTTGAACTTGAGAAGAGTTTGTTTGATAAACAAAGATGCTCCATTGTTTGGGACATATATATTTATAATTGCTATGTCTTGTTGGGGTATGGTTGCCTTGAGCAGTGTGAAGTGTCCTTCTTTATCTCTTTTGATTAACTTTAGCTGATATGAGGATGAAAACCCCTGCTTGCTTCCACAGTCCATGTGCGTGGTATGATTTTTCCCAACTTTTCACCTTCAGTCTGTGGATGTCTTTTCTAATGAGATGAGTCTCTTGGAGAGAGACTCAGCATATTGTTGGGTGTTGGTTTTTTTTTTTTTTTTTTTTTTTTGATCAAATCAGCTAGCCTACGTCTTTTGATTGGTGAGTTTAGGCCATTAGCATTCAGGGTTATTATTGAAATGTCATGTATTCCAAGCCATTTTTGTTTATTTTTGTTATTTAACTTGACTTGATTTCACCTTTGATTAGTTTTTCTTTTAGTGTAATACCTCTCTGCTGATTTTCATTGTTGTTTTTTATTTCCTCTTCATAGACTATTTTGCCAAAGATGTTCTGTAGTGCAGGTTTTCTAATTGTAAATTCTTTGAACTTTTGTTTATCATGGAAGGTTTTTATTTCATCATCAAATCTAAAGCTTGATTTTGCTGGATACAAGATTCTTGGTTGGCATTTATTTTCTCAAAGCTTGATTTTGTTCCAGGATCTTCTAGCTATCAGGGTCTTGGTTAAAAAATTTGTCCACAACCTAAATGGTTTCCTTGTATATGCAATCTGAGTATTTTCTCTTGTGGATTTTAATACTCTCTCCTTATTTGGTATGTTAGGCATTTTTCATTATAATGTGCCTTGGTGTGGATCTCTTGTGATTTTGTACATTTGGCATCCTATAAGCCTCTTGGATTTGGTTTTCCAATTCATTCTTCATGTTTAGAAATTTTTATGATATTATTTCATTGAATAGATTGTTCATTCCTTTGGTTTGGAACTCTATACCTTCCTCTATCCCAATAACTCTTAAATTTGGTCTTTTTATACTATTCCATATTTCTTGAATGTTCTACTCATTTTTTTAAAACCATTTTCACTGTGTGGTCTACATTCTTTTTAAGATTATATATTTGGTCTTCATTGTCTGAGGTCCTGTCTTCCAAGTGGTCTAATCTGTTGATGATGCTTTCAATTGAACTTTTAATTTGATTTATTATTTCTTTCATGTCAAGGATTTCTGTTTGGTATTTCTTTAGAACCTCTATCTCCCTATTTAAGTAATCTTTTGCTTCTTGTATTTGTTTATGTAGTTCTTTGTTGAAATGATTTTTTGCTGCCTGTGTTTGCACTCTTATATCATACTTTAATTCACAGAGTATTTTAATTATGTATATCCTAAACTCCTTCTCTCTCATTTCATCTGCTGTGCTGGCCATGGATTCTAATAATGTGGTATCTTTATTTGTTTGGAGCACTTTCCTCCCTTGTCTTTTCATGTTGCTCATGTGTCTTCCCTTCTAGCATTGTGGATCCAAGGCATTACCATTTGTACCCTATAGGCTTATAGTGCCCCTGTAGGGTTCCAATATCTCTCCTTTGAGGAGTAGGACAATGTTAACAGATCTCAATATAAATAATATACCACATAAAACAACTTGTTGTCAATAGACATTTACAGTTTAGTCACAAGGTACAGAGATGGTGAATTCAATTATTAGCTAGAATATTATCAGTAGGTTTGTAAAAGAGTTTACAGTTTCTGATGGTGAACAAAGACTGGGGGTGAGGTGTAGGAAGATATTCTGAGGAGGTAGGAGGTGAAGATATAGAGTTATTATATATTAGGAAGTGTGAGAGAGAAATCTAAAGAAGAAAGTCAGTAGCAGGAGAATAGAAAGAAAGTAATTTTGTGTAGACAAGTAAGAGGGAAGACAGTAGAGTGCATAAAACAAACACATATGTACAAAGAAAAATAAAAAATGTTAAAATTGTAAAAATTGGAGGAAAAGAAACAAAAATAAAAGAATATACAACACAACTCTAATATACTATTCAGTTGTCTCAGACCTCAATATCCTAATTCATGCAAAGTACTTGGTTTCACATATGTTGGGGATGTGAGGGCGGGAGAATAGAAAGGGAGAAGAAAGAAAAAAAGAAAAAAATCTTGAAGGAAGAAACAAGGATTGTTTGGGTTGGAGATCAGTATTTTTCCTGCTTTCCTTCTATTCAATAGGTAGGGTCATCTGTTGTTAGCTGGTATCTGCACCCTCATGATAGAGGGTTGGTCCTGGGTGGAGGGCACCTGGAAGTGGGGTGTGGCACCCACCAGTCCCTGAAGGGAGGCTGCACCTCAGGGATCTCTTTTTGGGCCTTCTCCTGTGATGTGAGCACATGGTCTTATCTCCTTATCTCACCCGAAGACCTCTCAGTTCCTGGTCTCAGTCTCTAAACTGTATCACACTCACCCTCTCCCTTAGTGCTTCCTAATAAGGGATCATTCTCTCCAGGGCTCTTGTGTGTGGTGCTTTGGGCATGCTCCACACCTGCCCCACTGAGAGCTGTTTTTTTTTTGTTGGGCAGTTACATGGGCTCTCTCTCATCCAGCGAGGAGGTCCATTGAACAGGGTAGAGGAGAGTGTGGCTGTGGAGTTGCTAATCAAGACCTCTGGAGACCAAGCAGGAAGCAGGTCTGATTTTATTGGGAAGTTACTATGTATATATACTCAGGCAGTAGCTAAGCAGATTACAGGCAGCCACCAATGCAACTTCTGGCCAACTGTCCTTGCAGTGACCAATCAAGGAGTGTGCCATAGAGCAAGCACAGGGACTGCAACATGTGGCTTTATGCCCAGGGCTGTGCCTATGGAGTAAGTGGTTTGCTGCTCACATGCCTAGCATGGGGGAATGGTTTGCCACTCAGATGCCCTTAACTTATTCCATGTATGCAGTACTCCATGCACTTGTCCCCACATCTCCCCACTCTGACTATGCTGCAAGGATTTCAGCCAGCATTTCTGTTTTTCAGTAGGTGGCCTTTATGTGGTTACATGAGCATCTCACAACACAAGAAAAAATCGTCACTATTGTAAACAGTAGGGCCAAGGTAATAGCATTATAAGGATTATAATATATAATTATATTGGCTATCAGGTTTTTCCAATGTTCAGTTAATCCCTGGAAGAAGGAAGAGGTTGTCAAGATAGACACCTTCATCTCATTGATTTTGATAATTGCCTTAGTAAGGTTATGCATAGTCATAACATAGTTAGCATCCCAAGTGCCTTTAGTATACTGAGAAAAATTGGAGAAGTGTAAGGTTACATTGTCAGATACAACATATTAAGTGACACAAATACTATGAAATTCAGGGTTGCAAGTGAGCCTTTGAAACATAAACAGAATATCTAGTTGTTCCTGGTGGAGGTCTAGTTATTGCTGAATGACTAAAGTAGTGGCTCAAGACAGTTTATTTAAGTTATTTTAAAGGGCAAAGGCTTCTGCCATGGCAGTAGAGAAGTTGTTTACAGTCTGAGCAGTCTGGATACTCTGAGTGAGTGAAGCGGCCACAGTGGCTGTGATGGTGATGGCAGCTACCAGGGCAATAATTCTAGTGATGATGAGGCTAATTGCATGCCTTGTCCAGTGTAGGATTTCATTCATAAGATTTTTCATCTCTATGTCCCATGGACTCCTCCACTCTCTGGACAGGTTCACTGGAAGCCACATTGCTAAGGGCACTCTGAAGATAAATATAGGTTCAGCTGTCATAGCAGGGGTTAGACAATTTGTGAGCCAGCAGGATGTATTGACTGACAAGGGATCTCTGTATGAATGATATTTATGCCATCAGTATCATTGATTATTAACATGGCAGAGGGTGGTATAACATAAATTTGTGCATAGTGGGTATGTGTATAATTTGGCACAAAGGCAAATCCATGGTCAGGGTCTGGACTCAATATAGACCCATTCATCCATCTGGCTGCTGCCCATTTGATGGTCCTGTAAGCCAGCAATATTAGTGAGATATTCATTATGCCATACTGATTTCCTGCATACCGGTTGGTAACAGCTTGTCCCATGTTACTGCAGTTACTGCAGTAACCCATATGGTTTTGGGGCACATCAGTTGCATTCCAGGGAGCTACGCCTGCCCAGGTGCTTAGTTGTTGTTCTTCTCCAGAGAAATTCCTCTTATCAAGGAGATAAGGTACGTCAGTGACACATTGATTCTATGGGATGCTATCATTATCCCAGAGGGGGTTTCCAAAAAGCGTTGTTGGGCATGTTGGTATTCAATTGCCATGGGGGATATCTATGGCTATAGGTAGCATTAACTATAACTCTAAGGTCAGTGAGAGATAGCCCAACATATGACTTATTATAGTTATCTACAATAGTTTCATTGTCAAGAACAAAACAGAGGGGACTGCCTGGATTATAGTTCTCGTTACTATAATTTACTATGGAGAAACAAATAGGCAGAGTGGTTATGAAAATGTTGTTATTCCAGGGTACAGTTACCTCTTGGATGGATAACTCAGGATCAATAAGGTTGGAAATATTGGAAAAGAGCTTAGGTAAAGCCCCTTCCCAATTAGCAATAGCCAGAAGGTGTAGTCTAGTGATCAGGGACCAATTTACCTGGGCCATGGTACTGTTGATGGTTAGAGCTGTGCATAAGAATAGAAAGAAGACCTGTCCAGGAGGATTAGGACCATGACCCTGGCTTTCTCCAATATTACTGGCCTGCTGTATTAGCCCTTTTATATCACCCCATGTGACCCCGTGATGGGGTCTCCTCTGGTGTCCTCTTGCCTTCTTGCATTTTTGCTTCTTCTCTTCTTGGTGCATGCAGTGGGTCATCATTGCTGGTAGGTGTCCAGGGTTTGACATGCCAGGCTGGAATCCAGATAGGCTGGGAAGACACAAGCAAAACCCCTACCCAACACCAGAAACAGCGAAGGCTTCGACCACTGATTGGTTAAAGAATCTTTTTACTGCACTAGGCGTAAGTAGGATGGCCCCATCAAGGGGGCCCAATGCTTAAAGGCAGGTGTACAATCATCACCCTTATGCACAGTTAAAAAATTTAAAGTAAAGAGGATAGCATTAAGAATATTATGGGGAGACCATGGGGAGGCTCTGTCTCTCCCTTTTGCTTTAAAATGGCAGACTTTAGCTCTTTGTGGGCTCTTTCCACCAGCCCTTGTCCCCAGGGGTTGTAAGGAATACCAGTGGTATGTTTAACCTTCCACTTGGATCAGAACTCCTTAAAGGTTATACTTGTATACTCGGGGCCATTGTCTGTTTTTATCTCTTATGGTCCTCCCATGTTGTAAAACAGCACAAGAGGTGAGAAAAGACATGTTTGGATTGTTCTCCTGGGGCTGCTGTTGCCAGAAAGAGCCCCGAGTAAGTGTCTATGCATACATGCATATATTTTAAATGCCCAAAGGATGGCACGTGAGTGATATCCATTTGCCACAGGGCATTGAACTTTAGACCTCTAGGATTAACACCTTTCGGTTGTAAAGGTCCTATGGGCAAGAAGGGAACATATTTAGTGCACTATCTAGTAATTAGCTTGGAATTTTTCTTTGTTAATTGAGGGAACAGTTTGTGCAAGCTATGGGCTGATTGATGGAACTTGCTGTGCAGCCTGATTGCCTACTCAGGCAAGGAGGCTTCATAGGCTCCACGGGTCCAGTTATCAGCCTCCTTATTTAGTGTGACAAAGGCCCGGGCAACTGTAAAGAGGGTTAGCCCTTCCTTCTAGGAGGGTTTGAATAGATTCTAGGAGCAGGGTAACCACATTGGTATCATTTTTTATGGAAGCAAAAGGCAGTTTAGGAATATCCATGGCACAATATTGACTATAAGTCACAGCATTAATAAGTTCAGGGAATTGTTGCAAGACCAAGTTTATATCCGATAATTCTAGTACTTGGGGAGACCTAGGGGAGTAATTATATTAGAAGGCCCTTTTTATCCTGGTATCAGGGTGGAAATAGATTATGCCAATTTTTCCTATAGAGCTGGCATCCATGAACACCAAGGGCACACCAGGAACAGACTGGCCCACTATTATCTTTGGTTGCTTGAGAGGCACAAGGGAAATGGTTTGTAGGATTCTTGACAGAGGCATATGATAGTCAAGGACCCCAGTGAAATTAGCCATGGCCACTTGGAAATTAGGGCTAAGCATAATGAGATTATTCACCTCTGAAGTTGTGAGAGGAATTATGAGCCTATCTGGTTTTTCCTCCAGTGCTTGCAGTAGGAACCTTCTCAATGAGGCAATCATTTGTGAGATGCCTTCCACTTGACTTTGGACTTTCTTTTGCACCCATGATATGATATTGTCTGGCTCCTGCCAGATGACTCCAGTAGGAATCCCAAGAATTAGGCATACTATTGCTCAGACATCCTTCTTAGGGTCATAGCTTTTTACCTCCATGTTGCTTAGGGATGTATTAACCAATTCCAAAGCCTCAAGAGCTTCTGGGGTAACCTGTTGGGGGGAGTTTAAATGTGGGTCTCCCTTTAGCAAATTAAATAAGGGCCTCATTTGTTGAGTAGTGATCTTTAAAGAAGGTCTAAGCCAATTCAGATGCCCCAGGATAGTCTGCAATTGGTTCAAGGTAGGCTTTTCAGGAAAAGTGATATGAGGAACCATATGCATAACTGCTCTTGGAAGGATGCAATGTCCTAAAAATTTAAAAGGGGTTCCTTTTGGATCTTTTCCAGGGCAATAGTCAATCCTAATTCATTGAGGTTGTCAATCGAAGCTGTGAAAGCCTGTTGTAATATAGCCTCTTTCTCATGTTCTAAGAAAAGGTCATCCATGTAGTATACCACAACAAGACCTTTATATTGTTCAAGGCCTCTGACAAATAGTGGGGCTGTTTTTCATTCCTTATCCACTGAAAATGTTGTGCAGGCACCGAGTTGCTAATGACAGGTACCATAAACACAAAATGTTGTCTATCAGATGGATGCAGTGGAATGGAGAAGAAACAGTCCTTTATGTCTGCTATGCAAATTTTATAGCCTTTTAGAACACATTGGGTCAATGGATGCCGGAGCTGAGTTGTGCCCATCTTTTGCATAGTCTCATTTATGGCCCATAAATCCTGAAGTAATCTCCATTTGCCTTTTGCCTTTTTTTTTAATATAAAAGATGAGGGCATTCCATGGACTATTAGAGAGCTCAATATGCCCAAAAGCCAATTCTCTTTTTACCAATTCCTGGATATGCTGTAACTTTTCTTGGGAAAGTGGCCACTGTTCAACTCATACTGGTCCATCAGAGAGCCATTGCAACCATATGGGGAAAGGTGCTATAATATAAACAGTGGCCTTTAATATTGGGGGGCATGTGAAATCCCCCTCTTAAGTTTGGATCTTTTAAATCTGTGTCCATTATGTTATCATAGAAGGCCTGGTCATCAGTAGTGAGCACTGCTCCCACAGAGCCCAAGATCTCTGCCAAATAGGTTGTTAGGTATTCCTTCCACCACTAGAGGGCAGACGGTCCCTTGGTTGCCATCCCTGTCTTCCCATGTCCAGCCCTGCTCTGCCTGCCAAGAGGAGGTTAGTCCTCCAATACCTGTAACATTGGACCCTGGTTTAGTGGCCCATGACTTGGTACCTCCTCTAACCTCAGCAACAATAAGTCAGCCCCTGTGTCCATCAACCTCTTGAAAATGTTCTATTTATCTTTAGCATTGCCCTGAGTTTGTTGTTCTCACTAATAGGAATTGTGCACCATATTCCAGGACACCTTATATCCATTTGATTAGTTGTTTGTCTTTGTTTTTGTTTCCTTCTGTTTGGACCCTCCCTTGGTCATGGGGCTAGGGGTTGCCCCAAGAGGCATTTAAAGGCTTTCCTGCACAGTCTTGGCTTGACGGACCAGTCTCTAGCCCAGTGCCATTTCTTCTTACACTGTGGGCAGAGACCCGGTTTGTCCCCTCCTCTCTGAGAAGGGCAATCTCAAGAGAGATGCCTTTTTCCTCCACAGCTCCACCACCCATCTGCTCTATTTTGGTGATTCATGGACAGAGCTGAGAATACCAAGGGCATTAACATGGCCTGTTGGCCTTGTGTCCCTAAATCTTGAGCGGCCCAAATCCAGTCATCCAGTGTGCCATTGTGTACTGGCACCACTGCTGCTCTATGTTCCTTATTTAGTCTGTCCCAGATCAACTCCTTGGCTAAGGCAGCCCTAGCTTCTTCATGAGACACCTTCCCTTCTACCACCTTGTTTACTCTGTCAATAAACTGTGGCATGTCCTCAGTGGCTTTTTGCCTTAAGCCCTGTATAGAAACTGTACTTCTCCAGCTGGCAACTTCCTCCAGGCTCTCAGAGCACAGAGCCACACTTGATAAAAATAATTTGATGGACCTGTAGCCTGTACCACAGGGGAACTGTAGATTCCCTCTCCCTGCAAGCATGCATCTGGGAGGTTAATATTTGTGGTGTGGTTAGGATCCCTCTACTGTTCACATTCATCATAGAAGAATGCCTTCCACTTCAAAAATGTCACACTCAATAGTTGCTCTGGCTAGGTCTTTCCAGTCTTGGGGGCAATTAAGCTCCAGACTGAGTGATTCGAGCATTTGCTCTGCAAATGGCCTCTGGGTCCCATCCTCTTTTACTGCCTTCTTTAACTCTTTCAGGGTACCCAATGTGTGTGGATACCAAATAGCAAGGCTCTGTGGTGTGGGGCCGTGTTGACTAGGAAGGCTTTCACTCCCTTACCCCACTTTTCATCTCTTATCTTACATAGATCTTCAAAAGGATCTCTGGCCTTCTGGAATGGGTTTCTGGGAGACCATGGCTTGGGCCTGTCTGGTGGCCTGGTCATTTCTAAGCTGTCATAGTCCCTTGATAGCTTTGGTGTTGCCTCATGAGGAGGCAGTTGCCATTGACTTAAGGAAGGATATAATCTTTGCCTGTCAGTAGAAGGCACACTTGTGCCATTTGTGGTCACCTCTTCCTGCACTATGAAGGCTAATGGTACCAGTACCATTTCCTGCCTCTCTTCTTCCTGCACCTGTGTGGTTGCTTGCTTTGGAGTAGATTCTCGCCCTTGCTTTCCTGTGCCTGCTGCGGTTGCTTGCTTTGAGGTAGATTGTCAACCCCACTTTTTTCCTTTGCCTGTCTTTCACAGTCTCATCTTCCTTCAGGGCCATCATTATATGAGAAGGGTCTGTTGCAAGGCCCCCTAAACTTTGCTGAATGACTGTCACAATAGAAAAAAAATGTAGTGGTAAAGTATAACCCTGTTTCACTTCAGCTTGCCATGTACTTGCCATTATCTTGTCCCATGACCTAGGTTCAAAAACATCAGCGGCACTTATCCATGGACTGGCATTAATCATAACATCCCAGAACTTCTGAGCTTCTCTCTTATTCAGGGTTAAACCTCTAGTATCTAAGAGAGTGTACAGCACTTGCAGCTGCGAGTCTTTGGTGGAACTAGGCAGGTTCCCCATTTCCCCTTCCTCACTACTCTGTGATAGGGCCACACCCTGTCTCATAGGCTTACCTCAGGTCCCTGTTTGGGACCTTCTGGGGGTGCCAGCTTCATGGGCTCTCTCTCATCCAGCGAGGAGGTCCATGGAACAGGGTAGAGGAGAGTGTGGCTGTGGAGTTGCTAATCAAGACCTCTGGAGACCAAGCAGGAAGCAGGTCTGATTTTATTGAGCAGTTACCATGTATATATACTCAGGCAGTAGCTAAGCAGATTACAGGCAGCCACCAATGCAATTTCTGCTAACTGTCTTCCCAGCGACCAATCGAGGAGTGGGCCATGGAGCAAGTCCAGACACTGCAACACATGGCCTCATGCCCAGGGCTGTGCCTATGGGGTAAGTGGTTTGCTGTTCACACACCTAGCATGGGGGAGTGGTTTGCCACTCAGATGCCCTTAAGTTATTCCATGTATGCAATACTCCATAAACTTGTCCCCACAGGCAGTCACTGTGTGGGGTTAGCAGCTGCTGGGGACAGGTGTGGTTAGAAACTGGGTACCTGGCCTTCCGGAGTTCCAAACTAGAAGTTGCCCTCACTAAAGATGGTGATGAAGGTGACTCAAGATGGAGGGATTTGCTTTTAGCAATGAAGTGTCTGATTGGGTGGGGGGAGCCGGGCAATGGCATTGGATTATAAGTTCAGAGACTGGGTCTGTGGAGTGTAGTGTATGATTTTGGTTGTCTTCCCAGCCTGTGTGAAGTTCCTCGGTGCCATGGTGTGTAGGGGACTATCTTCTTTATTGCAAAGTCCCAAGATGGGGGCAACAGGAGAGCCCCACATTGGTTGATGGGGGTCCACACAGTAGTGGCAGCTGGAGATCTTGCACATAGGGAGCTGCATCTAGGATTTCTGCTTGGATGTGTGGTCAAAAGTTTTGTGCAGGTGCTGATGGTCCCCACTCAGGTACCCGGTGGTTCTGTGTGGGCGAATAGTTGGGAGACCAACTCTGAAGCTGAGGCCTGGAGCCCTGCACAGGCATGGTGACCACGATTCCTGTGCAGAAGCAGGAATATCGCTTGCAGAGAAGCAGAATTCTCACTTCTTGAGTCCCAGGTCACAGAGTGACACAGAATGCTGCCTCACCTCTGGCCTGCCATGTTGGATCCTTTCTACAAATCTTTTAGGAAAGTATAAGTATCCTAATAAAATACAAAATATATAAGCAGATAAGTCCAGAAGGAAATTGGAAATCATGTGGAAAAATGCTTTACCTTACTTATAGTCAATGAAGTGTAAATTAAAATGGCAGGGAGGTATAGTTTTATACCTATCTAATAAGTAAGCATCTAAAAGCTGTTGTTTTCTTTTTTCTAAGGACAGAAACAAGATAAATTCCTGCAATTCAGAATATCTTTTATGTTGAAGATGCTCATCCCTCTGACCATGTGTGATGGACTGTATAGAGAAATTCCTGCACATGGGATTTAGAGCTATGTATAAATATGTTCACTGGCACATTGTTCAAAGTGGCAAAACATTAGAAACACCCAGAGTGGTTTACTCTTCAAGAGCAATGATTAAACAGAGTTATGTTATGTCATGAAATTCTATATAGCAACTGAAATGAATAAATTCCTCAAGCTTTCCCCCCACCACCCCAGGGGAGATAAATCTTAGGAAAAGAGTGACAGCCATTTTCACTTATTTTGCCTGGATTTCTGTTTATCTTCATTGCCATATACTTTTATTTATTTATTAAAAAAGTTTTGCAGTGCTGGGAATCTAATTCCAGGTTTCACCTAGGCAAATGCTCTACCACTGAGCTACATTCCAAGCCGGTATATATAGGCTTGGATTTTCACCATTGGAATCAAAGACATTTTGTTTTAATTATAGTTTTCCAACTCTGCTACTTTTTTGTTCATGTACAATTTTTTAAATTATTCTGTTTGTAGTCTTTAAGTGACAATGAGACTTTTATATATCTGTAAATGATGTGCAAGTTTCATCCAAGGCAAAAGAAAGGATTACATCCTTTGGGTAGTCCTCCTTTTTATTACCATTATCTTTTTGTTATAATTTTCAGTCATATTAATTATATAGTGGGTTTCTCAGTGACATTTCCACATATGAACATATCATGCATAGAATGTATCTACCCTCCCTGCTACCATTTATTGCACTCCCCTCTTCAGTTGAGTTTAGAGGGATAGTGATAAAGAAAAACTTGTTATAATGATTACAGTCTATGAGTACCATTTAATCACTATCCTCATTACCAATAGATTTTCAGTCTAAGTGTTATGAAAATTATAGGGAGTAAAATCACCTGTAGAAAATATCAAAATTTTTTCCCAGGATTTTGACATGTATGGTTAACATCTTTATTTCCACCATATTAAAATATTTGATTTCATTTTGATGTTTCTTGAAATTACAGAAATCAAAATGTGCACAAAAAGCTCACATGTGAATGTTTCATAGCAGTATAATTCTGATAGCCAAAAAGTGGAAACAACCCAAATAACCACCAACAAATGAATGGATAAGGCAAAAATGATCTAATCATATAATGGGACATTCAGCCATAAAAAAGGATGACATACTGTTAATTTTTGCTACTACCTGGATGAACCTTGAAAGGATTATGGTAGGATAGAAGACAGACTCAATAGACTATTCTAAGAATCTATTGAAATGAACTTTCCAGAAATGGCATATCTATAGAGTCAGATAGCACATCAGTGATTGCCTGGAGAGTTGGATATGGGAATGACAAGCAATTGCTAATGGGCATGTCATTTTTGGATAAAAGAAATATTAAAAATGATGGATGCATATCTCAGGGAATATAATAAAAATCATGGGATTTCATACTTTAAATGTGTGAATTGTGGGGCTGGGGATGTGGCTCAAGCGGTAGCGTGCTCGCCTGGCATGCGTGCGGCCCGGGTTCGATCCTCAGCACCACATGCAAACAAAGATGTTGTGTCTGCCGATAACTAAAAAATAAATATTAAAAATCTCTCTCTCTTTCTCTCCCCCCTCTTAAAAAATGTGTGAATTGTAGGATGTATGAATTATGTCTCAATAAGATGTTGAAAACATGGAGAGTATAACTTATTCTAATTAGGATCCCAGTCTTGTGGTCGTATATGATGTGACATTTCACTTGTGGTATATTCATATATGTACGTAGGAAAGTTCTATCTGATTCATTCTACTGTCTTTCCTAAGCCATTTCCCCTCCCTTCCCTTCATTCCCCTCTTTCTAATCCACTGAACTTTTATTCTTCCCTTCCTGCCCCACTTATAGTGTGTTACTATCCGCATATCAGAGAGAACATTCGACCTTTGTTTTTGGGATTGACTTATTTCACTTAGTATGATAGTCTCCAGATCCATCCATTAGCCAGAAAAAGTCATAAAGTCATTCTGTTTTTTTGACTAAGTAATATTCCAGAAGCTGTAAGAAAATTTAACTTCCTTTTTGTAAAATGTATGCTGAAAAATGACTGTGTGGCTTGAATGCATTACATGGATATTAAATATATGCAGTGATAGAACTTAAAAAAATAAGATGCTAATTATATGGCAAAGAAAACTATTATTGTGTGAAGAAAAATCCATCATTCTCCCCACCACCTTACCATATTCAAATCTCTTCATCTAATAGGCAGCATAACCATGCATAGTTTGGGGTCAATCTTCCCATGCTTTTCTTTATGCTTGTATAGCCACACATATGCAAGCATGTAGTTTCCTCCATTTACATATTACAGAAATAAAACAACACTACCAGTGACACTGTGAACCCTCTTAGCTCACTTCCTACTGGGTTTTAGAGACTGGTACTGGCACTGGGAAGCTGAGTACCTTGAAAAAAATTGTTTGAACCCTTTGTGCATCAATGTCCTCTTTTATAAAACATGAATAAAAATGGTAACTATGACCCAAGGATTAATTGTGTTAATATGTGTAAGTTCTTAGAATAGTGCCTGTTACATTGTAAGCACTATATATATTTTAGGTATTAGTTTTCTTTCTAGAAGTAGTTCATCTAAGAAGACATTTCCCACCTTTTGGAAAAGAGCTCTCTTTTATAACTATTTTGTGATATTTTTCTTAATTGTATGTAAAGTAAGATCTTGTAAGGTAATACTGTTTTAAATGTTTCTAATATATCCCTTTATTGTTTTATGCTTTCTGAATAAAAGGAGAGACCTTTAACTTTATACCTTGTGTACAATTATTTCAGGTGATGTTTCTCTCTTGTTTGATTGGGGATGTTTTTGTAGACAGCTACATATTTTTTTTCCTTTATTTCAGGCAAAGAAAAAAATACTAAATAAGTGTTTTTATTACTGTAATACTGACTATCACAGAATGAATGTCTACCACAAGCCAGGCACTTCACATACATTGTGTATGCACAAACAGTGGTACAGGATAGATCACATTATCTTCATCTTACTGATGGGGAAACTGAAGCTCAAGAATATCAAGATAGTTTCTTGAGATCACAAAGTTAGTTATGGCAGAGCTAGGATTTTCATATCATCTGTGCCTTTAATGGATACTGAAAAACTTTGAATCTTGTTTTTTATTTCTCAAGCATCTAGACTAGTATACATTCCTCAATAAATAATTATAGAATGAATTGATAAAGAAATGCATTTAATTTTTTAATTTGTTGTGGACAATATCAGGGTATAGTGAAATAGGGAATATTAATACATTTAGTGTAGTATATAAGAGAATTTTAAAGCATCAGACTTTTCATGAAGAAAATATATAGTTGGATCCATGATACATGTAAAAGAGACACAAACATTATTAGATGAGAAAGTTCCAGAGAAGGAAAGCATTTGGATTGGGGTGATCATGGTGGCTCCAAGTGAGACATGAAATTTGGTTTGATTGAAGGGCTGGTAGGATTGTAGTCAAAGTAGCGGGTGTGGGAAGAATCCTAGGCTACAGAGTCCACAAACAAGGGAGAACCTGTGTTCTGTACACACTGGATACATAAGTTTTGTTTGAGCAGAGTGAAGGGATGGAGAGAACTGAATACTGCAAGGCATATCTTGAGCCAGTCAGTTGGTTATAATCATCACATTGGGTGGGGCCCAGAAGTCTCCAAGGCCAGTCATGATAATTCTTTCTCCACTGCTCTTAAAAAGATTGTGGCAGTGTCTACAGGGGATAATTGGCAGTGCTCAGCCAATTCTCCCCTGTGGTAGGTCAGGAGGTGGTCTGATAACACACCAGCTTCTTTCTGTCTCAGCTGGATAGGGTGACTGAACCAGAGTGTAGAGGGAAGATGCTTCCACCTCCTAGGTTCTGAGCCTTAGCAGGCTCCCCTGTTGAAGGAGGGAACCATGTAGAAGCATGGTTTCTCCAGGACAAGACTCTGGTGCAAGCCCTCCACTCCACAGATGAAGTGAGGACCAAAGAGGAACATATCTGTCCCATCTCTAGATGCCACCAGTGTGAGATGGGTCTCACATCATCTTGAAGGCAATAGAATCAAGAGAGGTAAATGGAACAGTTTCCCTTGATAGAGCCCTGGGTGAGAACTGACTGAGGGTACCATTCTGGCTTCACAGTCTCTTCCAAAACTCAAATCCTATGATGCCATTGCTCTGTCATGTAAAGTGTACACATCAGAACTAGGAGACCAAGAACTAAGTCATAGTCAGAGTTGTTACATATAAAGCAAGAAAGTTGTCTTGAAGGAGAGGACACCTCTTGCAGGTTGGCAAGAATCCATTGTATTGAGACAAAGCTCTGTGTGAGGAGTGATAGTTAAAAATGAAATTTGTTAAATTTAGCCTTTGGATGTTAACTGTTGACTAGACTCCCACTGTGTTTTTCTGGTTCTACACTGGAAAACATCAGTGTACTATTAATAAGTATTTAATAGAAGAGTTGTGAAGATAAATACTCAGGGAAATGTTGGAGATTGTGTGACTTCTACATGAAAGTGATAGGAGGGCTGGGGATGTGGCTCAAGTGGTAGCGTGCTTGCCTGGCAGGCGTGTGGCCCTGGATTGATTCTCAGCACCACATACAAACAAAGATGTTGTGTCTGCCGAAAAAACTAAAAAATAAATATTAAAATTCTCTCTCTCTCTTAAAAAAAAAGAAAGTGATGGGATTAGGATCACAGAATGATTACATCTATTCAAATGCAGACTGTGATGGAGAACAGGGAGCAGGACACTTTGGTGCCTAGTTAGATTTAGTAGTGTGTTCAGTACTGAAAACTAATAAGAGAGCTACATGTATAAGCATAACAGGGGAAAGGAACATTCAAATCAAATTGAAGGATGGATGTTCTAACAATGAAGGTAATTAATAAGGGTTTGTAGAATCCCTGCTTCACTCAGACAGAAGATTAAAAACTTCTGGATTAAATGTGGCTCCATTACAGTCACACAGTACCATTAAATTAGTGAATTATGAAGGATATAGTACAGGATAGTTTTTCTCAAGAAGTTTATTATTGGCTGGGGGTGTAGATAGTGGTCACATGCGTGCCAAGCATGCAAAGGGCATGGGTCTGATTCCCAGCACTGCAATAAATAAAGGTTTACTACTTACAGAAATTATGCGCAGACATAGATTCACATACTTAGACATAAAAACACAGAGATGAACACAGGCAATCACTGATCTTTGTAATGCAGACAAGATAATCAATAGTATGAAATACGAAAATATCAAAACTCTTGGTTTTCTTAAGGAAATTAGGAGTAAAGACTTAAATTTTTGAAAGACAATTTAAGAGAAGTAAAATATAGGATATAAGTGTTGAGTATGGTGCTTGATATCATCAAACTCAATACTCTAGGTAATGGGGAAATATTTTTATAGATGGACCCACTGCAGGGTCCATCTTCATTCAGGAAGTCCAAATTTCAGCCTCTCAATGAAAAGGAAGCTTTCAAGTGACCAGAATATCACTTCCTTTCTAGGCACTGTATATTTAGACTACTTTAATTTTTCTAAGTTTTATTTTCAGCCACATTCTGTTTTCTTGTAAATTTCACCAGTTTGTCCTCGTTTGGGTCTTTGAAGAGGAACAAAACAAATTACTATTCTTTCCATGTAACAGATCTTTAAGCATGAATATAAGCTTTCATGCCTGTCCTTAAGCATTCCTAGGTATAATATAAAATGTACAGTGAAAACACTTATTTTTCAAAAACATTTTCAGAAGACTTATTAGTTTCATTGTCCTTTGAGTCTATGTATTTTGTAAAGGTTTTAATCTAAGCCTTTGACTAGAACTTGAGAAATCCTCAAATTCAATTTGACTATGGCAAAGTGTTGGCCATCATACATTTATTTAGGTGTGAAGTTGCAGACAAATTATTTGAAAACAGAAATAGCTGCTATAAAAACAGGAAACATTAAGAATCAGTCACATATCTTTATCATTTTTTTTCCATCACCAGAATGACAAATTTGGAAAATATTTAAGAAAATGATCTTTTTGAATTTTCACTTAAGGAATATGGAACCTAGTAAAGGTTGCATGGCATGACTGTTTTCTTTAGTATACAGAGTATCATCATTTGAAAGGAGATTTGGGTTTATCCTGTGTGCTCTCCTAGTGAGATCTTCCCCACCCTTCCCAGCTATATGCACTGGGGCTGTTCATATGAGACCTAATGGTGCTCATTCCCTGAGCCATCTTGACCAATGCTCGGCTTGCTTTCTGGTCCAACCCTCTTGGGTTATGAGATACAGGGCTGGGAATATTGTATGGGATCTACCAAAACCCTACTGCAGGGTCCATCTGAGATGTAATGTGCAACAGTTCTTACAGATGAAAAGACTCCCAGGGAGTTTATAAATAAGAAGAGCTTTTCTTTCCATGATTACCAGATGTGGGCATGAGGCAGACCCCACTAGTGAGCCCAAGGAAAGGTGGAGAAAAGCTCTATGAGGGGACTGGAAAATGGTCATCACTGTAGGAACTGGTTTCTCAGTGTCAGAGATGTGCCCAGTACAGGGAGGGTGAGGTTGACTGTACTGAATAGAGAGTCACAGGCTTCAGTCTTGGGAGAAGTTTAGTGGGACACTTCATTTGGGGAGATATATATATATATATATATATATAAACTTATTAACTTTTTGGAGATCATCCCATTTTCAGTAAGTCCTTAAATTTTAGTACACATCCTTCAAACAAGGGGGTTATAATCAGACAGACAAATGTCAAGTTCTTGGTTTGGCAGAAAAAACTCCATATGATGGAGCAGGGATAGAAAAAACTTTCAGCTAGAGAGTACATAATGTTGGGCCCTGTTCTTGCACATCACTTTCTGGACAAAAACACTAGATTCCAAGGACACAGGACTACTTCCATATCCCACTTTGTAAATGGAATCAAAACTATTGCAAAATGGAATGCTTTCACAATGACTTGCTAAGGAGCTCATGCAGGTATATGCCCATAGTCTCAGGGACATATTGAGCAATTTTATGAGCCAGTCATTGTTCCAAGCATGAAGCATAAATTTGTGAATATGAGAGACCAAGCTCTGTCTCTGTGAGCTGCAGAGTGATGTGATAAGGAAATAATCAAATTTGAAATTAAGATAAACATAATAAATTGTATGTGGGAAATTACAGTGCCCCATAGGAGCATATAGCAAAGGACATAGCTTAGACAATAGATGTTAAATAATATTTCTTATAGAGATTTTCTTGACCTCTGCACTATTGACATTTTTAGGCTAGTGCATTTTTGGGTATGTGTTAGGGTTGTGGTGAGATAGGATATTTTGTGTATTATGAAATGTGCAACAATATTCTTGGCCTTGATATACTAGATGCCAATTGTACCAATGAAAATTGTCTGCAGACATTGACAAGTATCTCCTGAAGGTCATCTCACCCCTGTTAGAGAACCTCTGTCTTAAATGAAGTGATATGGAAGATATAACTTGAACCAAAGTGGAGCTATTGGAAACTGATGACTAGTTTTCTGGCTTGGCAAATTGAGTAATTATGGTGCCCTTCCCTCATAGGGCACACAGGAGGAAAGGAGTTTTGAAGGGTAAGAGGGTGAGTTTAGTAATGGACCCCAGGGGTCTTTTAAGTGGAGATGTCCAGCAAGCATATGGTGTTTAACCAGTAGGTTTTATTATTCAGGTAAGATGAGGTAAACAGACCAGAAAATGATTGCCATTTAGTAGTTTATTATGAGGCTGGTTTTGTAGTTCAGTGGTAGAGCACTTGCCTAGCATGTGTGAGGCACTGAGTTCAATTCTCAGCACCATAAATAAATAAATAAATAAATAAATAAATAAAATAAAGGTCCATCAACAACTAAAAAAGAAACTATCCTTTAAAAATAGTTTATTACTTATGACTTCTAAGAAAATGGGGCAAGGCATATAATGAAGCACCAGGTGGGTTGGCAACAGGGGGAGTAAGGGAAAATGTGAACAAGAGTCTCTACTATGGTTTCTGCAATATGGAACTGGGCAGGTAGAGTAAGCAGGCTTAAAACTAGTGAGCTTGAATATTTTCAACACTCTTTGGGATATAAAAACTGTCTTTACTTGTCTGGTCAAGGCAAGTACAGGGTGTGAGATCCTGACTGAAACCAAATAAAGTGGTGCTTGGAATAGGATTTCTGGATTGGTAGTTTGTATATGAAAGGACTGCTTTCATGAAAGTCTCTTACTATCTTTAGGAATTGCTATCCCTGAGATGGAAGTTTCTTCCATGATCATCAAGACCTCTAAATGTCAAAGCATTCGAATTGCATAAAATAAAAAGACATAATTTAGTACAAATTCATTATAGAAGTCTGAAGTTCAAGCGATATTGGTGATGGAGGCATACATTTGAGGATTATCAACCACAGTGACTCTGTGATGCAAGCTCCCTGGAATAAGTGACATTTTCCAGTAAGGTTCCTTAGAAGGTAAGAGAAGAAGGTTTAGGATGGAACCCTGAAGAGGAACCTGTCATGAAAAGGATGTACAGAGAAAGAGGAGCATCTTAGAGACTGAGGGATGGCCAAAGAAAGAGGAGGATATCCAGGAAGGTGAGGGAAGATATTTTGTGTAGAAAGGGATAGAGTCAACATGTAAAATGCTATGGCAAAGAAGAAAACGGAAAATATCCACTGAGTTTTCTTATAAAAGTAGAGAGGGCAAAATTCATATAGAAGTGGGTTGAGGACTGAGTGGGAGAGGAAGTGGTAGAAACATTGAGCAGAGGCAACTCTTTTAATAAGGTAATCTATGAAGAGGAAGAGACATAAGAGAAACTAAAAGGGGACATAGGAGGAAAGATTTTTTTTTTTTTGATGGCAGACGCTTGCTCATAGCTCACTTCTGTTGGGAAAGAGTAAGTAGAGAGAGAAAAATGTTAAAGACACATTAGAAAAACTGTGAATTTTTGGTAAGACTGATTTAAATGCTCATATTATTCTTTTCAGAATTATTTATTAATCTGATAGTAACACCACTATTATTGCATTGTCACTACTGGAAACTGTAGAGAACTACATTCTTCCAGAATTGAGTAGATGTGAGAGTTCTAATAAGTGATACAAAATGATCAATATGGTGACTCAAAGAGTACAAGATACATGATGATGAAAGTAGGGAGCTGATAGAAATATGGGGGTACAAGATTATGGATGAGAAAATGAGGCAGGGCTTCATTAAAAAAGTTCTTGGTTTGAAATTCTGTACACAGGAGTTATGCATCCGATGGTGTGAAGGGCTATAAGGAAATGATCTGTTTGTTCTCTCCAAAAAAGAGAGGCAAATGTCCTGTATTATTATTTTGCTAAGTCTGAGCTTGTTTTTTTGGTGAAATTCAGGGTCCAATGGACACTGTTATCATTTAGATCTGAATTATTCCCCAAAAGCCCATGTGTTGAAGGGCTTAGTCCCTAATGCTTCAATTATCTATCAGTAGGGCTTTTATGAAACGTTTGGAGAATGAAGGCTCTATCCTCATCATGGGATTAATTTGTTTGATAGATTCATAATTTGGAGTACAGAGAGGTGGTGGAAACTGTAGGCAGCTGGGACATGATTGGAGGAAGTATGTGGTTTGCTCTATATTTTGTATCTGGACCCTCCTCCCCTCCCCTCCCCTCTCCTCTTTGTCTCCATCCCAGAGAGTGTCTCTTCCTCCGTAATGTTCCTCTCACCTGAGGCCCAGAACAATGGAGCCAGCTGTCTGAAACTCTGAATCTGTAAGCCAAAATAATCCTCTTCTCCTCCAAGTTGTTTGTGTCAGATATTTTGGTCACAGTGATGGAAAGCTGACTAACACAGTCTGTTGACTTTTGTTAAGCTTTTGAGTAGTACTCTCCATCTCATATTTTTTCTTCTGTTTTTTCCTTAGTTTGTAAAATAAAATTTATCATGCATATTTAAGGTCTAAAACATGATGTTATGGCATACATATTAAATAGTGAAATAGCTACTATCAGGAAATAAATCAATCTATATGCAATCATCTACAGTTTCTTATTTTTCTTTGTTTATGTGGCAAGAGTAGCTTAAATATATTTTTTTAGCATGAATCCCAAATATGGCACAATTTTATTACCTATATTCTTTCTGTTATCATTAGATCTCTAGACTTTTTCATTTTAAATATCTTCTACTTGTATTCTTTGATACATATTCTCTATTCCCCCTTCCCAGCTCATTTCTGGCAATGATGTTTGTTATTTTTTACTATCTACTTTTCTTTTACATAATACATATAAGTGAGATCATGCAATTTTTGTTTTCTGCTTCTGGCTTACTTCCCTTATACAATGTATTCTAGTTTCATCCAAAATTGTAGTAAATGACAAAATCTTCTCATCTTATCCATTCTGAGTTGTTTTTATGCACGGTATGAGATAAGCTCCAATTTCATTCTTTTGCATTGGAAATTTATAGTCTCCAATTTATGGATGAGACTATCCTTTCTGCATTATGTCCTCTTAGTGCCCTGGTGAAAAATTAGCCATATATGTTAGGATTTATTTCTGTTCAAGTCTTTTATTCTACTGGCCTATGGGTCTAGTGTTTAGGTAGTTTGTGTGTGTGTTTGCTGATGCTACACTGTTTTGATTACTGTTGTTTATAATAAAATCTTAAATCAGAAGATGTGATACTTTTGACTTGTTTTTTTTTCCCCTTGGAATTGTTTTGGTTATTTGGGCTTGTCTTTTGGTTTTTATGAATGACTGTCAAATTTACAAGTCTCAAGTCCTCCAATCCACATTTGTCCAATGGAGGTTTGAAAGCTAAATTTAATTCTCCCAGTTCAAAGATATCTCATCATTATATCTACCATAATTGCCATGTATTGTTTTACAGATCCAGGTTTCAACCTAATGAAATTCCTTTGGATTATAGTTCTATTGTTTATCATTTCAATTATAGTTATAAGCATTTGTTCAACTTCAAATATATGAAGCATATCTATATGGCATTATAAATATTATTGGTGAACATATAGAGCAGGAATGGTTAACAGTCTTGTGCTACTAAATGACAAACAGTGCAGGTGTATTAATTTTTGAATGCTACACAGGAAACAAATATTTCTGGAGCATTTATGTGCACAGGACATTGTGTCTCAGGGTAGGTAATGCATTCATTAATTCATTCAACAATATTTGCTAAGAGCTGCCCTGGAAGATGAAAATATTATGATGAATAAATTCAGCCGATCTAGTTGCAGGGAACTTAAAGATTAGTTATAGAGGAAGACAACTGTTAAAAGTGAGAATAGCTCTTTTATTTTTGGTAAGTTACAGAATGTATCATATTATTTAGTCCCAAATTAATGTAAAATGGTTCATTTTCTTTGTTTTCAGGTAAGTAAGTTAAGACTCATAGAAACGAATTTTTCAGAACAGATGGCTCATCTGGTCAGTGGTAGAATTGATTGGTTAGGATCTGGTATGTACACTAAGGCTGTTTTAGAAAAAAAAAACAGCTTTGGAGTATTGGTGAAGTTACATATGAATTAACAGTTTTTATAATAAATTCACATTTCATTTAACTTTTCCATAAGGTCCTCAAGGATAGTCTCCAAATTCATCATCATTGATCCAGCATTGATCCATTGATGATGATCTTCTAGTTCAGTAAACTTGGCATTAGAGGAATCAGCAGTTAGGAAAAGATATTTCATATTGAGCACAAACCAGACTTTTTTTTTTAATCACCAGTTTCCTGATTTACTTTCTGATATATTTTCATATGAAATAATTGGATTTTTACCACAAGAAAGATCAATCTTTCAAGGAAGGCAATTTTGATGCATACCCCACTTCAGTAGTTCATCAAAATGTGTTATATGTTAGTCTGCAAGTTTCTTGGAGGAAGTGAACTTCCATGAGATTTGATGGAGGGTCAAATGTTTCATGTAAAAAATTTATCTGAGAGCTACTATGTGGCATGAATGAAAGTAACATCATCATATCTTGAGTACCATAAAAATGCTGATATTTACTTTTAAATACAATTTGTTTTCTACCACTCAACTTAAAAAAGGACAGAGAAAAGAATATTAGTGAGTGGCCAAGTACTAGAAAGAAAATTCACAAAGAGAGCTATGTTAGAAAGGAAAGAATAGCTTTTTCTGTGCAGTTGAAATATGAGATTTATTAGCTGAAGAAGTGGAAGGAGGGGTATTCAAGGTGTGATGGATAACACATTATATGGAGTATATCTTCTGTTAATTGTTCTTTTTTCCTCCAGAGTCTTGAATCAACACTCTTCTCAGTCCTATGTGACAGGTGTCAGCTGGTCATGAGAAGGGCAGCAGGATAGGTGCACTGGCTATGATATCCCAGCAGAAGGTAGCTTATCAGCACCCACAGATCAAACTCACAATTACAGTCTAGTTAATTTTTTTAAAAAAATTTAAAATGGACACAATACCCTTATTTTATTTATTTTTATGTGGTGCTGAGGATTACCAGTGCCTCACACATGCCAGGCAAGTGCTCTATCACTGAGCCACAACCTTAACCCCAGTCTGGTTAATTCTTGATTAAAATCTGAAATAAGATACCCTACACAAAGGACAGGGGCAAAAGATAACAACAGAGAATAATAATGCTGCATTTTTACATGTTAGATATTTAAAATACATTTCTACATTACTACATTTTGTCTTAAACTCAGTGAAATGAGGAGGGAAAACACCATCTCTATTTTTAGGCAAAGATGTAGCAGATCCAGAGGACTGGGTGACCTGACCAAAGAAAAAACAGACAGCAAGACTGTGGTTGAAACAATAATGCCAGCATTCCTGATCTAGTGATTTGCAGTACAAAGAACAGAGTAAGAATAGAAGACTGGTCAGAAATGAACTAAATACAAAAACAGAAAATAGAAAGCATGATTTTATAGCACTGAGGGAATATTGTAAAATATTTTTAATTCATTTTCTTCATAGAGGACATTGAATTTTCTTTTGTTATTTGTGCAGGTGAAAGGCTATGGGAAGTTTCAACACCAGTTTTGGAGAGGGCTTCATTTTGGTGGGCTTCTCAGATTGGCCTCAACTGGAATTCATCCTTTTTATCTATATTTCACTTTTCTACTCCCTAACTCTCATTGGAAACACCACCATCATTGCACTCTCACAACTGGACCCTCGACTGCACACACCCATGTACTTCTTCCTCTGCCACCTCTCCTTCCTGGACCTTTGCTATACCACCAGCACTGTGCCCCAGCTGCTGATCAGTCTTTCTGGACTTGACAGGACCATCAGCTATGGACGGTGTGTGGCTCAGCTCTTCTTTTACCTTGCTCTGGGCTCCACTGAGTGTGTGCTCCTGGTGGTGATGGCCTTTGACCGCTATGCTGCTGTGTGTCGTCCACTCCACTACACAGCCATCATGAACCCCCTTCTCTGTCACTCCCTGGCTATTGCTGCCTGGGTGGGAGGTTTCATGAACTCTCTGATTCAGACAAGCCTCATGATGGCCATGCCTCTCTGTGGCCTCCATTACCTGAACCACTTCTTCTGTGAGATGCTTGTACTCCAGAAGTTGGCTTGTGAGGATACAGGAGGCACAGAGGCCAAGATGTTTGTGGCCCGAGTCATAATCATTGTTATTCCTGCAGCACTGATTCTAGGCTCCTATGCACACATTGCTCAGGCAGTGCTGAGGATCAAGTCAATGGCAGGGCGCAGAAAGGCTTTTGGGACATGTGGGTCCCACCTCCTTGTGGTTTGTCTGTTTTATGGCTCAGCCATGTACACATACCTCCAATCCATGGGCAGTTACACTGAGAGTGAGGGAAAGTTTGTTGCCCTTTTTTATACTATCATCATCCCCATGCTCAATCCTTTGATCTATACCCTAAGGAACAAGGATGTGAAGGGAGCTCTGTGGAAGGTACTGGGGAGAGGCAGAGACTCTGGGTAACAGAAGAAAAGAAGGTTAGTAGTAACATTTCTTGTCAACAGCTCTCTGATATGGAGTCCATCCTGCTTCTTGTAGAGTAGTTATTGTGTAGAAAATAGTTCTCAGTTGGCCCCGGGTTTTATTGTTTTCCTTGTTTGGAAGTTTGAAGGGGAGATCTCTTGAGATGTTTACTTGCTATGATCACTGTGCAGTGGGGAGTAAGTGCTGATTTGTATCTCCACTTTCTAAGGGAATAAGATGGGAATAGGGTGCAGAATGAGGTTGGGTTCTTGGCATGTCTGAGAACCAGAAAAGGATCAATTCAGAATGACCACACTTTTACCAACAGCCAGATTCTGACATGGTGCCATCTATATGGCACCATGACAAAGTCATAGGACATAAGTTCACCCTGATGTTCTAATTTTTTGTGACTCTGGCCATAATCATTCATATCTCAAGGCCTGTTTAAAAAGTCTCTTACAGTTGTTCCCCTTCTGTGATACTTTGAGCAAATAATTTTAAACAGAGCTACTTCATGAAACAGACCTGTTGTCATTTATCCATTGAAGAAAGAGGTAATGTCAATTGACCATCACTGCATAAAGGGAGAGAGCAATAGCTTATCAGCCTCACCAGAGTCTCAGTCATGCTACTTGGTGTCATGCTGCATGGAGAAGAAATTTGCCATATAAGATAGAAGAGAACAGAGAAGAAATGAGTATACGAATAATGAACTAATAAGAGAAATTTTAAAATAAAAAAGTACACGTTGTACTCAAATAGAAGAAAATCATATAGAAAAATCATTATTTCGAAGAGAGTTATAAAATAAATAAAAAGCAAGAAAAATAAAAGATTTATAAATATTTATCATTTGACATGTATCTGAATGTTCATTTCTGGGCTTTTCTATATTTCCTTTCTACATATCTGTCTTCATGGTGGTAACCCACATTCCTACCACTGTCACTTCATTCCATGTACTTAAATGAGGGTTTCATAACAAAAAGTGCAAGTATGTTTGTTATAAGACCTTTTGCAGTTTTCTCATATTTCAATTTGATTTAATCATCTTTCACTTCAATTACAATAATATTTGCTTAATATTTGAAAACTTGTTTTGTGTAAGTTGTCATTAATTCTGTAACAACATTGAGTTATATTCACTGCCTATTCATTATGAAGTTAAGGTTCAAAAGTTTTAAATAACTTACTCAAGTTTAAATAGAAAATAAAGTGTGAAGGCAAGGCCCAGGCTTCTGCAATCCTAAACCAAACCCTTAGCATAACATGCTGCCAGTTCTATTTTCTGAGAGCAAATGTCATAATGATTGAGATTAGGAAGAAATGTTGGAGAGGTGAGAAGGATGCCAAGATGGTACAATGAAGAAAGGAGTCTCATTAGCAAATGGTTTTTAGAAAACTGGCTCTCTTCTTGCGATGGATGAATTTAGATTCTTATCTTATGACATATATAAAATTAAAAGATATCAAATACCTAAACATAAAATGGAAAACTATAAAAATCTTAGAAAAAGACACAAGGAAAAATCTTGGTGACATTTCATTTGGCAATGATTTCCTGCATATTGCACCAAAAGCCTGGGTAACATTAGTTAAACTGGATCAACAGGACCCTGTCAAAATTAAAAACTTCTGTACATCAAAGGACACAATCAACAGAGTGAAAGGGCAAAGTACTCAATGGGAGATCACTGGGTACTTCCAAATCACATATCTACTAATATACAAAGGCCATCTACAACTCAACAACAACAACAACAACAAAATTAATAACATCGCTATAAAGAATGTTCAAAGGAGTTAAAGAGACATTGTTCTTAAAAAGCTATGTGACTAGTGTATGAAAAGATGCCAACATAAAAAATCATTAGGCTCATGCAAATCAAAACCACAAGCACAATCTACTTATACCCATTAGGTTAAATGCTATTTAAAAAACTAAACATAAGAAGGATTGTGAGAAAATGGAAAAATTGAAACTCCTCATGTACTCTTGGAGGGAATGTAGATTGGTATCATCTCTACAGAAAACAGCATGGAGTTTCACAAAATAAATAAATGAAAGTAGAATTACCATAGGATCCAGCTATTTTTATTTCTGAGTCTATATCCAAAATAATTGAAAGCAGGGTTTCAGAGATTTGCTTGCATACCCATGGTATTAGGTTCTTTATAGACAGTACCAAAGAGAAAGAGAAAGGTGTGTGGGTGAGAGACAGACAGGTGTGAAGGCATTTATCAAGGGAATTTGCACATGCAATTGTGGAGGATGAGAAGCCTCACAATAGGCCACCTGCAAGCTGGAGACCCTGTAATGCCAGTAGGATAGCTCAGTTCAAGTCTGAGAGTCTCCGAACTAAGGAAACCAATGTGTAACTTTCATGCAAGGTGAAGTCCTGAAAACTGAGGCCTGTGAGTCCAAAGTCTAGGATGGCTAGAATCTTAGTATCCAATGGCAGAAGAAGATGGGTGTCCTAGGAGAGAGAGAGAGAGAGAGAGAGAGAGAGAGAGAGAGAGAGAGAGATTCACTTTCCTCTGCTTTTTAAACTATCTTGGTTCCTAGCTAATTAGATGGTACCTGCTCATATTGAGAGCAGATCTTCCCAACTAGTTTCACCAACTGACATGCCAATATACTCTGGAAATACTCTCATATATCCAGAAATAATGCTTTACCAGTTCTCTATATATTTCTTAATCCAGTTAACTTGACTGTCATACTCATTGTCACAGCAGCATTATTCACAATAGCCAAAAGGTGGAAGCAACCTCAGTGTCCATCTACCAATGAATGAATGAATAAATTGTATATATATATATATATATATATATATATATATATATATATATATATATATATAATGTCTCATATATATTATATATAATATCTCATATATATACATACACAAATACATATACACATACAGTGGAACATTATTTAGCATTAAAAAAGGAAATTCTGACACATGCTTCAGTATGGTAGAACTTTGTGAACTATAAAGCATAAGCTAAGTTAAATAGCCAGTCACAATAGCCAAGCACAAATTCTGTATAATTCTACTTATATGAGTAGAGTAGTCAAATTCATTAGATGTAGAAAGTAGAATGGCAGTTGCCAGGGAGTAGAGAAGATAGGGGCTTGTTTAGTGAGTATAGAGATACAGTTTTGCTAGATAAAAAAGTTCTGGAGAGCTGATGTATGACAATGTGAATGTACTTAGCACTATTGAACTATATACTTAAAATGATTAAGATGGCAAATTTTACGTTATGTGTATCTCACCGCAATTAGAGAAAAAATGTAAAATTAGTAACATCCAGAATGCCAATAATAATCACGTCATAGAAGAAATTAGCAATCAATGGATAAAAATCACAAAACATTTCTAAAGAAGATAAAAAAATCTAAATGATACTGAAGATCTACATATTCATATGTGGAATACACTATACTATATAAATTCCTATTTTACTCTAACTAATTCTAATTATTTCCTGATACAATTCTAAAAACTTCCAAACAGGGCCTCTTGTAGCACTTGAATAGTTACACTCTCATGGAAAAAGTAAAGAGTATTCTTAAAAAAAAACTTTGGAGACTTGGGCTATAAATTATGAAATTACTATAAATCTAAAAATAAAGACAAAAGATATTACTGAAAGGAACATATGATGGAACAGCAGAACAAAGAGAACCAACAGAAACTGAAAAGTTGGTGTATGACAATGGAAAATTTGCTAGGGAAACCAGAGTTGTTCAATAAGTGTTATTCAAACAGATTATCTGAAAGGATATGATAATAATATGCCAAATTGATTCAAAGCCTCAATGTGAAATAGCAAGATATCAAACTTTCAGAAGGCACAGAGAAGAATATTTCTAGGTCCATAACTTAGAGACTCATTTTTTTTTGTTTTAATTTTTAATTTATTTTGTTAACATGCATCAATTGTATATACTAATGGGATCCAGTGTGGTATTTCTGTACAACATATAGCACTCATTGATCAAATCCAACCTTCCTGCATATGCCCTTCTCAATCTGTATTAGTCACTATTCCACTTTTAGGTAGGCTTGCTTTTTAATTTTTTATTTATTTACTTTTTTGGCTTCTACATATGAAGAACGTGTAGTACTTGCCTTTCTGTGTTGGGCTTCTTTCTTTCTTTTTGGTGGTACTGGGGCTTGAACCCAGGGCCTTGTGCATGTAAGGCAAGCACTCTACCAACTGAGCTATATCCCCTTGGGCTTATTTCATTTGGCACAATTTCCTTTGCATGTTGCTACAAGTGATAGGATTTCATCCTTTTTTATGGATCAATAATATTCTATTGTGTATACATACCATATTTTCTTTATGTATTCATTTATTGATGGGAACCTAAGCTGATTCCATATCTTAGGTCTTGTAAATAATGCTACAATAAACTTGGGTGTGCAGGTATGGAGATTCAGTTTTTGAGAAGACTTAAAAGGAAAAGATTAATATTAAATGCATGTGGATACACACATGTGCATGAATGCTATCTGTCTCTTTTTCTTTCATGCATGCGTGCGCGCGCGCGCACACACACACACACACATATATAAATGAAATAAATAAAATAAAAACCATGCTAGAGATTAGGAGGTATTTGCAATGTAAAAATAAGTAGATTAATATGTACAAAATAAATTAATTATAAAATCTTTTGAAAAGTATAAATATCACAATAAAAGCAAAATACATACTTAGATAATTCTAGAAAAAAATTGGACTCAAAAACAAGTGAAAAAATCCTCAACCTCTCTCGATCGAAAAAGTGCAAATTGATGTCAATAAGGTACAATTTCATACCCTTTAAATTAGCAAACATTTAAAGTTTTTGTTTGTTTTTGTTTTTATTGTTTTTTAAATGACAGGGATGAGAGATATTCCAGTGTTTTATTGTTGAAGATACTTGTATTTTCTGACTCAGATTTGACTGTGATAAACCATCTAGAAAAACTCTTGCCCATAGCACAGAGCCATGCATAAAAATCTTCACTACCATAGTGTTTGAAGTAGAAAAACATTTGAAATAACACAATAGTTTGTTCTTCAGATATAATGATTAAACAGTGGTATGTTGATTCCATGAATCTATGTAGCAATTAAAATAAATGAACTCCTCAGTCTCCCCTCTACCCATTGGAGAGCCATCTGAAGAGGCCAGGAACAGCCGCTTTCATGCTTCCATTTCTTCATATTTATTCCTGTGGTTACATGTATTTAGTAGAATTGGGAAAGATTTTCACGCTCAGAACCAAAGGAATTTTGTTTTTAATCATGGCTTTTCCATTGAGAGCTAGTTTCTTGGTCACAATTCATTAAATTATTCTGAGGTTTTGGTTAAAAGTATTCCCAGGGCATTGTGCTATCTTTAAATGATAGAAAGATGTTGTGAAGTGTGCTCAGGTTTAATTTTTCTTATGATTTTTAAAGGTAAGAGTAAGGATGGAGATATTGAAATCTAAAGGAAGCTGAATTTAGCTGAGTGTAAGGAAGAATTTACAAAAGTAAGAGATGCATAACAGGGTGCTCATAGGCAAAAATAATACATTACACATTATAGAATAACTAAGTAGATTTTAAATGTCTCACTATGAAATATTGTTAGGTAAGCAAGGTCATGGAAATGTTAGTTACCTTGAGTTAATCATGCACATTTTGTACATATATGAAGATTTCACACTGAACCATTTAAACATATACCATTATGATTTGTCAAATTGAAAAATTAGAAAATATAAGTGCCTCCCAGGAAGTAATGAGGGCCCCTTCCCTGAGACTTTAGATAGGAGCTGTGTGGCCATGGTTAGATGCTGGTGCTTAGAAGGTCTGTGAATCAGACAAGGGCTTCAAAAGTTGCTTCCAAATCCTATCTATCTATCTATCTATCTATCTATCTATCTATCTATCATCTATTTATTTATTTATTTTGAGAGAGAGGAGAGAGAGAGAGAGAGAGAGAGAAAGAGAATTTTTTAATATTTATTTTTCAGTTTACAGTGGACACAACATCTTTATTTTATTTTTATGTGGTGCTGATGATCGAACCCAGCGTCCCGCTCATGCCAGGAGAGCGCGTTACTGCTTAAGCCACATCCCCAGCCCCCCAAATCTCATTTATTGTTCTAATTTTCCCAGATATTCTCTCCTGTCCTCTGAGAACTGAGGGTCACACATTCCAGTATTCATGGTACAAGGAGGGTATGTACAGAAAGGGGCTGGTTGGGTGGAGCAGCTGCATGTTTCTTCAATCTAGGGCAGCTGTTGTTAAACTTCAGTTAATTTTATTTGAGGCAATTCAGTTAAAGTATTGCCACATTTTTTAGAATTTCAAAGAAGAAAAATATCTAGATTTCATGTAAATTCTATTGATTTTAAACCCGAAATCTCAGTTAAAAACCAACTAATATGTATCAAATGCCTTCCCAGACTGTTTTGCTTTCCTTTCCCTTCACCCCACCTCTTTCTCTTTTGAAATTATGCAGAGGAGTAAAGTTATTTGCAAAATATTAATATTTTCATGTTTTCGACATGTATAGTTAATGTCTAGCATCAAAATATTTGATTTTATTTTGATTTTATTTAAAATTACAGAAATTACAGATGGATGCACAGCTCTTGGAATATAATAAAAATAGTCCAATTTTGTACCTTAAAAGTGTGAATTGTAGGATGTGTGAATTATTTCTCAATAAAAATGTTGAAAGCAATTTATGCTAATTATATGGTAAAGGAAACTATTACCATATGAAGAAAAAGCAGTCACTCTCCCCACCCACTTATCACCTTCAATACTCTTCATCTAATAAGCAGCATAACCATGCATGGTTTGGGGTGAATCTTCCCATACTTTTATTTATGCTTATATGAAGAGGTTATGGAAATGTTACCACACATGTGTAGTTCCCACCATTTATATATTACAGATATAAGACACCACTACCATGTAATTGGGAACCTGCTTAGCTCATTTATGCCTGGGTGCATAGCCTGGCACAGGTAATGGATAGCTGTGCAAACTTGAAAATCTTTCTTGAACTCTCTGCCTCAGTGTCCTCTTCTTTAGAAAAGGAGTAATAATTCACCCAAGGTTATTTTAAGGACGAATTGGGTTAACACATAAATGTTCTTAGAGTGGAACCTGGCACATCATAAGAAGCATATATTTTAGGTATTGTTTTTCTTTCAAAAAGAAGTTCATCTAGGTAGACTTTCCCCAGCCTATTAGAGAGTAACTCTCTTTCATAACTGTAAAATTTCATTTTATGGTATTTTCTTAACTATATAAAAAGGAAGACCCAGTATGGTAATTTTTTAAAAATAATTCTCTTTATGTTTTTAATTTATCTAAACAAGAGTAGAGACTTTGAACTTACCATCTTGTTTGCAATTATTTCAGGGGATGTATATCTCTTGCAAAACAGAAAACTTCCTTGTAGACAGGAATCATGTTTTCTTCATTTATGTCACAAAAAGAGAGGCACAAAATAAATGTTTATTAAACAATACGACTACCACTGAGTGAATGTCTGCCACACACCAGGCACCTCACATGTTGTATCATTAATGTACAAACAGTGGTACAGGATAGGCCACATTAACATCATCTCTTCTTTTTAATATTTATTTTTTTATTTTAATTGGACACAATACCTTTATTTTATTTATTTATTTTTATGTGGTGCTGATTATTTTTATGTCGAACCCAGGACCTCGCACGGGCTAGGCGAGCGCTCTACCCCTAAGCCACAACCCCAGCCCCACATTAATATAATCTTAATGATGGAGAAACTGAGGCTCAAGTATGTCAAGACAGCTTTTCAAGGTCACACAGATAGTTATGACAGAACTGTTTCCTCTGTATCGTGAATGGTTTTAAATGCCTACAGATAAATTCTGAAGCTTGATTTTTGTTTCTCAAGCATTTAACCAGTGTGCATTGCTCAATAATATTTGTGGAATGAACTGATAAAGGAACACATTTAATTTTTTATTCATTGTGGACAATGTTGGGGTACAACAAAATAAGGATTATTAGTATATTGAATATAGTGTGTGTGAGAGATTTTAAAGCATCAAGCTTTCACGAAGAAGTTTTTATCCATGATATTTATCCATGATAAGTATTCTTATATTTATCTATGATACATATAAAGGAGATATGAACACTAGATGGAATTCCAGAGAGAGAAGACATTTGTATTATCTAGACCATGGTAACATCAAGTGAGACACAGAACTTTGTTTGTTTGAAGGGCTGGTAGGATTGGAGTCAGAAAATATGGGAGGATTCCCAGGCTACAGAATCCATGATGAGAAAGGGAGAAATGGTGTTCTGAGCACACTGGATACATCAGTTTGGTTTGGCAGAGTGTGAGGGTAGAAAGAGCTGAGGACTGCATGGCAGATCTTGAGCCAGTCAGTTGGTTATAATTGCCACATTGGGGCCCAGAGGTCTCCAAGGCCAATCTGGGTAAACAATTCTTTCTCCACTGCTCTTGAATAGATTGTGCCAGTATTCCCATGGGAGAATTGGTAGTGCTCAGCCAATTCTCCTCTGTGGGAGGTCAGGAGGTGGTCTGGTAATACACCAGCTTCTTCTGGTTCTCTGCTGGTTAAGGTGACTGTACCAGAGTGCACTGGGAAGATGCTTCCCCCTCCTAGGTTCTGAGCCTTAGCAGGCTCCTCTGTTGAGGGAGGAAGTTTGATTTCTCCAGGACAAGATTCTGGTGTAAACACTCACCCACAGATGAAGTGAGGACCAAAAAGGAACACATCTTTCTCATCTCTAGATGCCACAGTGTGAGATGGGTCTCACATCATCTTGAAGGCAGTTGAATCAAGAAAGGTAAATGGAAGAGTTTTCTTTGATAGATCCCTGGGTGTGAACTGACTTGGGGTGCCATTCTGGCTTCACAGTCTCTTCCAAAACTCAAATCCTATGATGCCATTGCTGTACCATGTAAAGTGTAGACATCAAAACCAGGAGACCAAGAACCAAGACATTGTTAGAATTATTGAAAATTAATCAAGAAAGGTTGGAGAGAATCCTGGAAGTTGGAGAGAATCTATCATATTTAGAGTCAGTGCTGTCTGGGGAGTCAGAATTTTAAAAGATATTTGTTAAATTCAGCCTTTGAATGTCAATCAGCTGACTGGACCCCAGCTGTGGTTTTTTGGTTCTACACTGGAAAACATTAGTGTGTTATTATGGAGGATTTAATAGAAGAGTCTTGATGATTGCCATACATACTCAGTGATTGAAGGAGATTGTGTGTTAACTAGTGTGAGCATGATGAAGTTGGATGAGAAATGTGTCTGTAGAAGTGCAAACTGTGACGGAGAAGGGGGAGAAGAACTCTTTGGTGGCAAGGCTAGTTTTTGTAGTGAATTTAAACCTCTGAAAACTAACAGGAGATCTTCATGTGCAATCATAAATGGAGAAAGGAAAGATCAACTCAAATTGAAGGATGGATGAAGGTAATCTTACAGTAAAGAGTTTTTAGAACATCCTGTTTTATGTACAGAAGATTAAATATTTTGTTTTTAATGTGGGTCTATTATAGTCAGATAATATCATTAAATTAGTAAATTAGAAGGATAGTACATGATTTTTGATCTGAAGAAGTTTATTATTGACCAGGGGTTAGCTGAGTAGAAGAATACTTGCCTAGAATGTAGGCGATATTCACAAGTCTGATTTTCAGCACTGCAAAAAAGAAGAGTTTATTATTTACAGAGATTGTGCACAGACCCAGATTCTGTATGAGGCACAAAAACAGGTGAACACAGATAATTGCTGATCTTTATAATGCAGACAATCAACAATATCAGATATGCAAATGTCAAAAATGCTTGGTGTAATGGGAATAGGAGTAAGAGTTAATTTAAATTTTTTGTTATAGATGGACACAATGCCTTTATTTTATTTATTTTTATGTGGTGCTGAGGATTGAACTCAGTGCCTCACACTTGCTAGGCGAGCGCTCTACCACTGAGCCACCATACCAGCCCCCTTAAATTTTAAAAAGATAATTTAAGAGTAGCAAAATCTAGACTATCGGGGTTTTGTGTGGTGATTGACAGCATCCAACTTAATAATCCAGGTAGTGCAGAAACATTTTCCAGCCTCTGAATAAGCAAGAAACTTTCAAGTGACCAGAATGCCACTTCCTGTCCAGGGACTGTATGTTTAGTGTGCTTCACTTTTTCCAAGTTTTCTTTATGTTGCTTTCTTAGAAATTTCACTAGTTCTTCCTAATTTTGGCTTTTGGAGAAGCACAAAGTATTTTCAGTATGGGACAAAGCAGGTAAGGATAAACAGGCTTAAACTGGTGAGTTTGAATATTCTTAGCACTCTCTGGGATATAAAGAGTTGTCTGATAACTGACCTTCAGCTGTTCAAGATGGGTGCATAATGGCCCAAAGTGTGAGAGCCTCATTGAAGCCGAATAAAGGGGGAACTTGGAATTGAGCTCTGGATTGGTTTTCACATGCCAGGTCTGCTTTCAAGAAATTCTTTTACTGTCTTTAGGAATTGTTATCCCTGAAAGGGGTAGTCTGTGCACGGTCAGTCAGATCCCCAAATGTCAAAGCATTAGAAATACATAAAATGAAAAGGTGTAATTAGTACAGATGGATTATGGAAGTCTGAATGTTTGGGAGTGTTACCTACACGGTGACTTTTTGAATTATGCAAATTATGGAATGAATGGCATTTTCTAGTAAGGGTCTTTAGAAGGGTAAGAGAAGGGTGTTTGGGGTGGAACCCTGAGGAGAAACCTATTGTGAAAGAGATGTACAGAGAAAGAGGAGCACACCAAAGACTGAGAAATAACCAAGGAAGGAGGAAGATGTCCAGGAAGATAAGGGAAGAGGTTTTGTGTAGAATGAACAGTAGTCAACATGTAGAATTCTTGACCAGGAAGAGTACTGAAAATGCCTACTGTGTTTTACGGTACAGTGTGGAAAGGACAGAATCCATATAGAAGTGGGTTGAGGACTGAGTGGGAGGGAAGTTGTGGAAACACTGAGTGGAGATGACTCTTTCAGTAAAGTAATCTATGAAGAGGAAGAAAGATAAAAGGGGACACAGGGCGAAAAGAAATATGTTCAAATGGAAGAGACTTGCTCATACATTACTTTGTTGAGAAAGAGCCAATAGAGAAGGGAATGTTAAAGACACATTAAGAAGGACTGAATTTTTGGTATAATTCATTTGCATATTCATCTTATTCTTTTCAGAAGAATTTGTTAACCTGTAGTTAGGTGGGTAGACTGTACAGAGTGCGTTCTTCAGTTAAAGATGCAGACATGATGACTCAAGGAATGCAGGACACGTAAAGATGAATGTGAGGAGCAGACAGAAATAAACGGACAAGAGAACTGGCATGAGGAAATGAGGCAGGGCTTCATTAGACAAGTTTTTGGTTTGAGATTTTGTACAGAAGAGTCATGCATCGAAGAGTTTAAAAGGGTGTAGGAAAAGCAATAATTATCCCGAGTTGGGCCTTTAGGAAGTGATTGACTCTGATGGCTGTAACCTCATCAGTGGATTAATGTACTAGATGGATTAATAATTTGAATAATTTGTAGAGTCTACTGGGAGGTGGTGGAAATTGCAGGCAGGTGGGGCATGGTTGGAGGAAGGATGTCATGGTGGCTTGCCCTTGTGAACTCTATTCGTATTTGGCCCCTTCTCTCTCTCTCTCTCTGCTTCTGGCTTCCATGAGCTGAGCAGCTTTCTTCCACCAGGTCCTTCCTCCAAGATGTTCTGCCTCAACTGAGGCCCAGAGCAGTGGAGTCAGCTGACCATGGACTTAAACCTCTGAAACCTCTGTAAGCCCAAATAAATCTTTTGTCCTCCAAGTTGTCTATGTTAGGAATTTTGGTCATCCTGATGAAAAGCTGACTAATACAGGCTCTGTTGACTTTTATATTGAGGTTTTGCTTCACTACTCTCCAATTCATCTTTGCCTTGCATGTTTTTCTTATTTCATTTAAAACTAAATTTTATCATGTATGATAAATATTAGTAAAATAGTTACTCTCATGAAGCAAATTAAACTGTACACCATTACACAATTTCTCATTTTCTTTGTTTACATTGCAAGAGAAGCTAGTCTACTCATTTTTCCCAAATCACATATCTAGTACACCTTGATTACCTATATTCTTCATGTTGTCATTATATCTCTATCCTTTTTTATTTTAAGTATTTTCTACCCCACATTTGCTTCCTCATCTCGTTCCAGGCAACCATGTTTTAATTATTAGGTCTGTATACTTGACTTTTACAACACACATGTAAATTATTTCATGAAATTTTTATTTTTGCTTCTGGCTTATTTCCCTTACATAATATCCCCAGTTTCATTCATCATGTCATCACAAATGGCAGGATATCGTAGTCATATCCAATGTGAATCATTTTTGTATATGTTAAATTTGATTCTTTTGGTGTTTAAGTTCATATTCCCCAGCCCTTTATGGAAGAGATTATTCTATCTTCATAGTTGCTTCTTGTTCCTCTGGTGGAAAATTAACCATATATATTAGTATTTATATCTGGGTCATGTCTTATGTTTCATTGTTCTGTATGTAGTACTGGGGATTGAACTCAGGAATGGGATTAATCTCAGGAGAATTCTATTATTGAGTTACATTGTCATCCCTTTATATTTTAAGATTTGGAGACAGGGTCTCACTAAGTTCTTGAGTCTGGCTTTGAATTGGTTTACAGGGATTCCTCACCATGACGTGTGTGTGTGTGTGTGTGTGTGTGTGTCTTTTGCCAGTACCACCTTTGCTTTGTAATAAAAAAATTAAAACAGGAAGTATGATACCAAAACTTTATTGTACTTTCTAAGAATTGCTTTTGCTATTTGGGGATGTCCTTTACTTTTTACAAATAGCAGTTAAGTTTGCAGGTTTCGAATCCTCCATTTTACATTTGTTCTACTGAGATTTGGAAGTTCAATTCTCCCACTTCAATATATATCATGATTTTGTTTATTTAAGTGTCCATTTATTTTTTAAATGTCTAGGTTTCATCACGTTGAAATCCATTTGGATTGTGGTTTTATTATTTATTGCAATAATTATAGTTATAAGCATCAGCGGTTGCAATTTCAGCAATTTCAAATATATTAAACACATCTCTCTGACATTATGAAAACCTTGGTGTTGGAATACTGAGGGATAATTGTGAAGTGATTCTTTAATTCAAGTTCTTCATAGGAGGCATTTAATTGTCTTCTGTTACTTGTGCAGGTGAAAGGATATGGGAACTTTCAACACCAGTTTTGGAGAGGGCTTCATTTTGGTGGGCTTCTCAGATTGGCCTCAACTGGAACCCATTCTTTTTATCTATATTTCACTTTTCTACTCCCTAACCCTTTTTGGCAACACCACCATCATCATTCTCTCACGATTGGATCCTCGACTGCACACACCCATGTACTTCTTCCTCTGCCACCTCTCCTTCCTGGACCTCTGCTATACCACCAGCACTGTGCCCCAGCTGCTGATCAATCTTTCTGGACTTGACAGGACCATCAGCTATGGAGGGTGTGTGGCCCAGCTCTTCATCTACCTGTCTCTGGCTGGAACTGAGTGTGTGCTTCTGGTGGTGATGGCCTTTGACCGCTATGCTGCTGTGTGTCGTCCACTCCACTACACAGCCATCATGAACCCCCTTCTCTGCCAGTCCCTGGCTATTGCTGCCTGGGTGGGAGGCCTCACGAACTCTCTGATTCAGACAAGCCTCATGATGGCCATACCTCTCTGTGGCCTCCATTACCTGAACCACTTCTTCTGTGAGATGCTTGTACTCCAGAAGTTGGCTTGTGAGGATACAGGAGGCACAGAGGCCAAGATGTTTGTGGCCCGAGTCATAATCATTGTTATTCCTGCAGCATTGATTCTAGGCTCCTATGCACACATTGCTCAGGCAGTGCTGAAGATCAAGTCAATGGCTGGACGCAGAAAGGCTTTTGGGACATGTGGGTCCCATCTCTTTGTGGTTTGTCTGTTTTATGGCTCAGGCATGTACACCTACCTTCAACCTCTGGGCAGTTACTCTGAGAGTAAGGGAAAGTTTGTTGCCCTTTTTTACACTGTAATCATTCCCATGCTCAATCCTTTGATCTATACCCTAAGGAACAAGGATGTGAAGGGAGCTCTGTGGAAGGTACTGGGGAGAGGCAGAAGCTCAGGATAAAAGAAGAAATGGGAGTTAGTAGTAACATTTCTTGTCACCAGCTTTCTGACTATGGCCCATCCTCTTCCTATGGTGGTCATTAAAAAACTTGGCAATATGGAGCAAGATACCTAATAGACCAAAGAAAAGAACAAAAGAGACCAACAGAGAATAACAATGCTACATTTTTGCGAGTTAGATTTTTTTGGGGGTGTGTGGGGTACCAAGAATTGAACTCATGGGCACTTGGCCACTGAGCCACGCCCTCAGCCCTATTTTGTGTTTTATTTAGAGACAGGCTCTCACTGAGTTGCTTAGTGTATAGAAAACAGTTCTCAGTTGGCCCCAGGGTTTTTATTGTTTTCCTTGTTTGGAAGTTTGAAGGGGAGATCTCTTGAGATGTTTACTTGCTATGATCACTGTGCAGTGGGGAGTAAGTGCTGATTTGTATCTCCACTTTCTAAGGGAATAAGATGGGAATAGGGTGCATCTTGACTACTTATGCAGAATGAGGTTGGGTTCTTGGCATGTCTGAGAGTCAGGAAAGGATCAGTTCAGAATGACCACATTGTTCCAGCGGATACCAATATGGTGGTATAGAGATCGCAATATGATAAAGGAAGAGGACATTAGTTGTTTTAGTTAGAATTATTGCTGCTGTGACTAAAAGGATCTGACAAGAACAAGTTTAGGGGATGAAAATTTGTTTAGGGGCTCACAGTTTTAGAGGTCTCAATCCATAGACAGCTGGTTCCATTCCTCAGAACTTGAGGTGAGGCAGTACATCATGGTGGAAGAGTGTGGTAGAGGGAAGCATCTCACATGATGATCAGGAAGGAGAGAGAGAGAGAAAGAGAGAGAGAGAGAGAGAGAGAGAGAGAGAGTGCACTCTCCAGATATAAAATATATACCCCATAGCCAAACCCCCAAATGAACCATTTCCTCCTGGCACACCCCACCTGCTCCCAGTCACCATAGAGTTAATCCTATCATGGATTAGTTCACCCGTCAGGTTAAGTCTATAACCCAATCATTTTACCTTCAAACCTCGCATTGTCTCACACACATGCTTTGGGGGACACCTCACATCCAAACCATAATATGAGTTCAGTCTGATTTTTTAGTTATTTGTGACTCTGGCCATATTCATTCATATCTCAGGGTCTATCATAAATGTCCCTTTACAGTGGATCCCTTTCTATGATACTTGGAGTAAATAATGTTTAATGAACTACTTCATGGGGCATGTAAATTTCAGACCTGGTGTCAATTACCCATTGAAGAAAGATGCAATATTGATTGTTCATCACTGAATAAAGGGAGAGAAGAACATTGTGTCAGCCTCACCAAGAATCTCAGTCATGCTGCTTGGTGTCATGGAGATGAAATTTTCCATGTAAGATAGAAGAGAATAAAGAAGAAATGAGTACACAAATAAATGACCTAAAAGGAAAAAAAATTCAAATTATAAAATATACTTGTGGTACTTCAGCAGGCAAAAGAAATTTATGTAGAAAAATAACATTTATTTATAAAAGTTATTCAATAAATAACAACAATCAAAGGAAAAGACTCCTAAATACAATTTCAATTGTATGTGAAAGATTACTTCTACATTGTTCTCTCTTCCAGTTTTCCACATGTCTATCTGCATGGCAGAACCACATTTCCATCACGATTATTTCATTCCATGTACTAAATGAGTTTCATTTAAAAAAGTGTAGATATGTTTATTAACAACCTTTTGCAGTCTTCTTGAATTTTAGTTTGGTTTAGTCATGTTTTATTCCAATAATTATCATTAATAATATTTGCTTACTATTTGCAAATTTATTTTGCATAAATTGTCATTATTCCTATAACAGCATTATAAAAATTGTTTGTTTTATATCCATATTTTGCTATTTCCTGGCTTAATCACAATGAAGCTAAGGATCAATGGGTTTAAGTAACATATTCAAGCACACATAGCAAATGTCGGGTGAAGTTTGGACCCAGACTTCTGCGTCTAAATATAACATTTAGTTTAACATGTTGTCAGTTCTGTTTTCTGTGAACAAACTTGTAATAGAGAAAGACTAACGTTAGGAAGAATGGAGGTAGGAGAGGTCAACAGTATGCCCAAATGGATACAATGGAGAAAGGATAGTCTCTTCAACATAACAGTTCTGAAAAACTGGGTATCTGCATGACAAAGAATGAATTCAGGTCCTTAAATTATGCCATATGTACAAAATAACTTAAAATATATGAAATACTTAAACATAAATTGGAAAACTATAAAACTCTTTTCAGAAAACCTAGAGAAATGCTTCATGACATTACATTTGTAAATGGTTTCATGGATATGACCCAAAAGCATAGGATATAAAAGTAAAAATAGGGACCTCGTCAAAATTAAAACCAAAGACAAAATCAACATTCGTAGGAAGTATTTTCAAACCACATATCTGATAATAGTTACTATCCATAATATATAATGACAACCTACAATTCAACAAAAACCAAAGTAACCCAATTTAAAAATGTGCCAAGGACATAAAAAGGCCATTAAGCATACAAAAAGTTGTTCAAATCCATAATCATTAGGCTAATGTAAATCAAAACCATAAAGATATCTTATTTCATACCTTAGGATGAATATTGTTAAGAAATATCCAAAGATGACAAGTATTATTGAGAATGTGGAGAAATTGGAACTCCTAGCATACTCTTGGGGAAAGTGTGAAATGTTATATCTCTGTGAAAAATATCACAGAGTTTCCTAAAAAAAGTAAATAAAAATAGAACACCATATGATATAGCCATTTTATTTCTAGGTATATATACTTTGGAAAGCAGGTTCTCAAAGAAATAAACCCATCATATTAGTTAAGTCTGTGTAAAGAGACAGCACCAATGTGTGGTGTATTACAGAGAGAAAAAGAGGTGTGAGTGCATTAGGGGAAGTTTTTCATGCATTTGTGGAGGCTAAGAAGCCCCACCGGCCACCTGCAAGCTGGAGATCCTGGAATGCTTGTAGCATGGCTCAGTCCAAGTCTAAAAAACCTCAAAACAAGGAATCCAATGTTGTAACTATCATCTGAGGCTGCAGACCTGAGAACCTGGGCCCCCAACCACCAGGGTAAAGTCCTGGAGTTCAAAGGCTGGGGAACCTGGTATTCTGACGTCTAATTGCAAGAGAAATTGGGGGTTTTAGTTCTAGGAAAGAGAAAAGAATAAACCTTCTCTCTCGTATTTTGTTCTAGCCTGGTTCCCAGCTAATTGGACACAGCTTGCTCAAGAATGAGAGCAGATTTTCTCTACTTGATCCCTTGTCTAAAATGCCAATCTACCCTGGAAATACCTTTGCAGACACATTCAGAAATAACGTTATACCAGTTCTCTGTGTTATTCTTAATGCAGCCAGCTCTAAAATTAACTATCAAATCTATATTTATATAACATTATTTATGATAGCGAAAATGGAAGTGACCCATTTTTGATCCATTATTGACAGATGAATGGATTAAATAAAATGTAGAATACACACATATTGGGAGGTATTTGCAATGTGCATAATCAATGAAGGTTAATATGCACAACATAAAATACATCCTGCACTGGGTATAGTGGCGCACACCTGTAATCTCAACAGCTCCAGAGGCAGGAGGATTGCAAATTCAGTCTCAGCCACTTAGCAAATGCTGGGGATGTGTCTCAATGGTTAACCACCCATGGGTTCAATCCCTGCTATGAGAAAAAATAATTTCTTTGAGAAGAGACCACAGGGACACTCTGGGAATGTAATAAAAAACATCAAATTTCATACTTTAAATGTGTAAGGTGTGAAAGCAATGTAAATTATGTGTTAAAGGAAACCGTTATTGTATGAAGAAAAATCAATTACTCTCCACATGTTATACTGATACTGAGACTCTCAAATAACTCTCAGACTACTCATTGCCATTCCAATTAAGCCTTTATTGCTGGCCAGTGGTGGACACTCTACTCTCTAAAATCGAGATAGAGTGACTCATTCCCTTCAGTTTGTCTCATATTTAAGCTAAAAAACCACAAAGGGATGTTAGGGGGTTTAGCCAATGCAAGCAGGCGAAATCACAGAAGCCGCAGATTGCAGTCAGGTGGTGGGAGGCTTAGCCAATCAGAATAAGCCAGTTACCCCAGTTACAGAAACAGAGCCCAGTTAGACAGTTCTGTGTTCTTGAGGGTTTCCACAACAAAAGGAAAAACAACTTGCCCCAGTCATAACCTTTCTAGGTGGCGTGGATGTTTTACAAATTGGAGTCACTATAGTCAAGACTTCTGTTTTATCACACACACTCCCTTCTCATATTCAACACCTTTCATCTAATAAGCAGTGTAACCACAAACAGTTTGATGTGAATCTTTCCATACTTTTCTTTATGCTTATATAGCCACACATATACACACATGTGGATCCCCCTATTTATATATTTCAGAAATAAATCAACACTACCTATGTCACTGTAAACCTGCTTAGTTCATTCGTGCCTGGGTGCATAGCCTGGCACAGGCAAATGATAGCTGTGCAAACTTGAAAATATTTTTTGAACCCTCTGCCTCAGTGTCCTCTTTTGTAGAAAAGGAATGATAATTCACCCACAATTATTATTTGGATTAATTGGGCAACAAGTGCAGATTCTTAGGATAGTGCCTGGTGCATCATTAGAAACATATACAGTTTAGATTTTTTTCTTTAAAAAAGCAGTTCATCTAGGTAGATTTTGCCCAGACTTTACCAAAGTAATTCTCTTTCATAACTATGAAAACCATTTGTGGCATTTTCTTAACTGCATACAAAGTGAAACCCAGCATGGTATTATTTTTTAAAATACTTCCCTTTATTTTTATATTCTCTTGAATAAAAGTGGACAATTAGAACTTATTACTTTGTTTGCAATTATTTAAGGTGATGTCCATCTCTTGCAAGATTGTGGACTTCCTGTTGACAGAGATCATATTTTCTTCATTTATTTCACAAAAAAAGAGAAGGCACAAAATAATGTTTGTTAAACAATACCACTACCACTGAGTGAATGTCTGCCACACACCAGGCACCTCACATATGTTGTATCATTAATGTACAAACTGTGGTACAGGATAAGCCACATTAACATCATCTTAATGATGAGGCTCAAGCATGTCAAGATAGCTTTTCAAGGTCACACAGATAGTTATGGCAGAGCTGTTTCCTCTGCATCACGTATGCCTTTAAATGGCTACAGATAAATTCTGAACCTTGATTTTTATTTCTCAAGCATTTAGACCAGTGTGCATTGCTCAACAATGATTGTGGAATGAATTGATAAAGGTACACATTTAATTTTTTAATTTGTTGTGGACAATGTCAGGGTATAACATAATAAGTTTTACTAATACATTGAGTATATAGTGTGTGAAAGAGATTTTAAAGCATCAAACTTTTCATGAAGAAAATAAATATTTATTGGATTCATGATACATGTAAAAGAGACATAAACATGTGATGAAAATTGCAGAGAAAGAAACATTTGGATTGTGGTGACAATGGTGTCTCTAAGTGAGACATGAAATTTGGTTTATTGAAGAGCTATTAGGACTGGAGTCAATGTAGGGACTATGGGAGGAATCCCAGGCTACAGAGTCCATGAGCAAGGGAGAAGTGGTGTTCTGAGCACACTGGATACATCAGTTTGGTTTGGCAGAGTGTGAGGGTAGAAAGAGCTGAGGACTACAAGGCAGATCTTGAGCCAGTCAGTTGGTTATAATTGCCACATTGGGGCCCAGAGGTCTCCAAGGCCAGTCTGGGTAAACAATTCTTTCTCCACTGCTCTTGAATAGATTATACCAGTGTCCCCATGGGAGAATTGGTAGTGCTCAGCCAATTCTCCTCTGTGGGAGGTCAGGAGGTGGTCTGGTAATACACCAGCTTCTTCATTTTCTCTGCTGGTTAAGGTGACTGTACCAGAGTGCAGTGGGAAGATGCTTCCCCCTCCTAGGTTCTGAGCAGGCTCCTCTGTTAATGGAGGAAGTTTGATTTCTCCAGGACAAGATTCTGGTGTAAATCCTCACTCCACAGATGAAGTGAGGACCAAAGAGGAACACGTCTTTACTAGACAGCGCTAGATGCCACAGTGTGAGATGGGTCTCACATCATCTTGAAGGCAGTGGAATCAAAAGAGGTAAAAGGAACAGTTTTCTTTAATAGAACCCTGTGTAAGAACTGACTGGGGTGCCTTCTGGCTTCTCAAGTCTCTTCCCAAACTCAAATCCTATGATGCCATTGCTCTGTCATATAAAGTTTAAACATCAAAACCAGGAGACCAAGAAGTCAAGTCATTGTTAGAATTTTTGAAAATTAATCAAGAAAGGTTGGAGCAAATCCTGGAAGTTGGAGAGAATCTATTATATTTAGAGACAATGCTGTGTGAGGAGTCGGAATTTAAAAAGAAATTTGTTAAATTCAGCCTTTGAATGTCAATCAGCTGACTAGACCCCAGCTGTGGTTTTTTGGTTCTACACTGGAAAACATTAGTGTGTTATTATGGAGGATTTAATAGAAGACTCTTGAAGATCACCCTACATACATGGGGAGAGGAAGATAATTGTATGTTATTGAGTGTGAGAGCTATGGGTTTGGAATGAGAGATTGAGTCTATAAAGGTAAATCCAAACTGTGATCGACAACAGGGAAAAGAATTCTTTCATAGTTAGTTAGGTTTGGTAGTGAGTTCATTCCTCTGTAAACTAATAGGAGAGTTATAATGTGAGCATGGAAAATTTGAGAAAGGAAAATTTGATTTAAATTGAAGAATGGATGTTCTCACAATAAGGTGGAGTGTAAGGAGTTTGTAGAACATTATCCTTCACACAGGAAATTATCTTTTCTGGCTCAAATGTATCTCCATCATGGTCAGATAGTGTCATTAAATTAGGCGAAAAGCATGAAGAATTTAGTACATGATTTTTGATCTCAAGAATTTTATTATTCCCTGGGGTGTGTAGCTCAGTTTAGAATGCTTGCCCAGCATGCAAGAGTCAATGGGTTTAGTTCCCAGTCCAGCAAAAGGTTTATTTTTTACAGAATTCATGTCTAGACAAAGATCCATATACTCCAACACAAACACACAGAGATAAACATAATTATTGATTTTTGTAATATAGACAATCAACTATGCAAATGTCAAATGCTCGGGACTTAAAGAGTTAAATTTTTAAAAAGATAATTTATGAGTAGTGAAACATAGGCTATCAGGATTGAAGATGGTGCTTGAAACGATTAAACCCAATATTCCAGATCATGTGGAAACGTTTTTACAGCATCCTGTAATTTTAACTTTAAGCCTCTGAATTAGCAAAGTGAACAAAATGTCACTTTTGTTCCAGGCACTGTATGTTTAGACGACTTCACTTCTTTCAAGTTTTCATAATTGAGTCTTTGAATGTCAATTAAGGTGACTAGACCCCAATTGTGGTTTTCTGGCTCTATAATACCAGTGTGTTATTATGGAGAATTTAATAGAAGAGTCTTGAAGATCACTCTAAATGCATAGATAGAGAAAGCAGATGGTGAAGCATGTTTTGTTTTCTGATGCATTTCACTGGTTGGTCCTAGTTTTGGCCTTTGGAGAAGAACAAAACAAGTTAAACACCTGTTCCATATGACCAATCTTTTTTTTATTAGTTGCTCATGACAATACAATGATCTTGACATATCATACATTTGAATCAAATGGGGTATGAATTCTCATTTTTCCAAGTGTACAGGTTGCAGAATCACATTGGTTATACGGCCACGTATATACATACAGCAATACTAGTGTCCATATGACCAATCTTTAAATAGGATATAAGCTATCATGCCTATATTTAAAGCATTCCCTGTTGTAATAAAAAATACACAATGAGAAACACCTATTTCTCATAAAGAATATCTTCATATGACTTATTGGTTTTACTGTCTTTTGAGTCTATGTATTTTGTAAAAGTTTTTATCTAAGTCTCTAACCAGAACTTGAAAAATTCTCAAAATTCTCTTTTTTTATTATTTTATTATTTATTTTTTTTCCTTTAATTTTTATTGTTGGTTGTTCAAAACATTACATAGTTCTTGACATATCATATTTCACACTTTGATTCAAGTGGGTTATGAACTCCCATTTTTACCCCGTATACAAATGTACAATGTACAGTGGTGGACCATTTAGAAATGATTGGCTCATAGGGCTCTAATCTCATTTGTGGACTAATCCACTTGATGGATTAGTACTTCAAATGGACTACTGGCACGTGGTAGAAACTGTAGGCAGACGGGGGACATAGTTGAAGAAAGAAGATATGCCCTTAGGGACAATATCTTATCTCTGGCCCCTTCTTCTGTCTCTGCTCCCCAGTTGCCATGAGCTAAGCAACTTTTCTTCTGCCTCACCCTTCCCTTATGATGATCTGTTCACCTCAGGCCCAGAACAATGGAGCCAGCCAACCATGAGTGAAACCTTTGAAACCTTTCTTCCTCTAAGCTGTTTTCAGATAGTTTGGTCATAGTGATGAAAATCTGACCAACAGGCCCTGTTGACTTATATATTGAGAATTTAGTCAACTCTTACCTCATCTTTGTCTTCTGCTTTTTAAATATTTTTAATAGCAAAATTTTTTATCATGAACATTTAATGTATAAAACATGATGACATGGAATACATTTAAGTAGGATAATGGTTAATATCATGAAGCAAGTTAACATACATTGTTATACACAATTTCTCATTTTTTTCTTTGTTTTTATGGCAAACCCAGCAGAATAGCTAAAGTTTGTTAACATAAATTCCAAATACAATACAATATTGTTGCCTATTGTCTTCAGGTTGTGTTTAGATCTCTAGATTTTTTTTTATCCTAAATGTGTTCTATTTTGAATCCTTTGACCTATATCTTCACCTTTCATCCTCCCACCTAATCCTGGAAACCACATTTCATTTAGTATCTCTGTATATTTGATTTATTTTTCTTTTACATTGTACATCTAAATGAGATCAAGCAATTTTTTGTTTTTCTACTTCTGGCTTATTTCCCTTATATAGTGTCTCCCAGTTTTATCTTTGTGGTAGCAAATGGCAAGATATTTTTGTATTGTTCATTTTGAGTTGTTCTTTGCATGATATAGGCTCAATTTCATTCTTTTGCATGTGGAAATTTATTTCTGCCAGCACCATTTATGGAAGAGATTATTCTTTCCTCATTGTGTTCCTGGTGAAAAATTAATCAAATATATTGCTCTTTATGTCTAGGCCAAATCTTCTGTTCTACAGGGCTATTTGTTTTTTGTTTGTTTGTTATGATTGCTTTGTAATAAAAATTGAAATTAGAATATGTGATGCCACAACTCAAAGTATACTCAATATAATTGAAATTATATATAATTACAATTTTATATACATATACATATAATTTATTTGGATCTTTGGGGTTGTCCTTTACTTTTTGTGAATAACTGAAATATGTGCAAGTTTTGGGTCCTCCATTCCATATTTCTCCAAGTAAAGTTTAAAGCTAAATTCAATTCTTCCAGTTCAAAGATATCTCATTCTTTTATCTACTAAAGTGGCCATTTATATTTTATATTATATTTTAAATGTCCACATTTTATCATGTTGAAATACTTTTATATTATAGTTTTATTCTTTATCCATGCTGATTATAGTTCTAAGTTTTTGTTCAATTTCAAATATATGAAGCATATCCATGTGACATTATAAAAATCACTCACAAACATATAGAGCAGTAACAATTAAATAGTTTGTGCCACTAAGTTAGAAACAGTGAAAGTGTGTTAACTCTTTCACATTGCAAAAGGAAACCAATATTTTGGAGACATTTATATGCCCAAGGCATTGTCTAAGGGTAGGAATGCATTCATTAATTTAGTCAACAAATTTTTCATGATTCTCATATTTACCAGGTACTGCCCTGGAATAGGGATATAAGGGTGACTAAGTTAAGCAGAACCTATTGCATGTGATGAATAAATATAAGTTCTAAAAATCAGAATAGAATACATATCATTTAATCCCAATCAAAATCTTATGAAATAAGTTATTTATTTGTTACATAGATAAGTAGAATAAGACTCATAGATATGAATTTTTTAGAATAGGTGGAACAGTCAGTCAGTGGTAGACTTGAGCAGTAGGAACAGTTATTCACACTAGAGCTGTTGCTCTCTACTAAGGTGGTCATTTAATAAAAAGTTCTGGAGTATTGGTTAAGGTATGTGTGAATTAATACTTCAGTATTAACTCACAATTTATTTATCTTTTCCCTTGTGACTGCAAGATAGCCTCCAAATTCATTATTTTCATTGACCCAACATAGATCCATTGATGATGATGTTTCAGTTCAGTATTTGTATGGAGAAAAATCAGCTAATTAGCAGGAGGCATCACAATACCAGATCATAAAGTATACTACAGAGATATAGTAACAAAAATGGCATGGTATTGGTACCAAAGTAGACATGTAAACCAATAGTGTAAAATAGAAGAAACATAGACAAACCCATATAAATATAGTTTTCTCATACTAGACAAAGGCACCAAAAACATACATTAGAGAAAAGATAATCTATTCAACAAATGGTACTGGGAAAACTGGAAATCCATATGTAGCAACATGAAATCAAACCCCTATCTATCTCTCACCTTGCACAAAACAACTCAAAGTGGATCAAGGACTTAGTATAACAGAGATCCTGCACCTAACAGAAGAAAAAGTAGGCCTAAATCTTCATCATGTTGGCTTAGGATGTGACTTCCTGAACAAGACTCCTAAAGTGCAATAAGTAAAATCAAAAATCGATAAATAGGATGGATTCAAACTAAAAAGCTTTTTCTTAGCAAAAGTAACAATCAATAATGTGATGAGAGAGCCTACAGAATGGGAAAAAATCTGTACCACACACACCTCAGACAAAGCACTAATCTCCAGGATATATAAAGAATTCAAAAAACTTAGCACCCAAAAAACAAATAACCCACTCAATAAATGGGCTAAGGAACTGAACAGACACTTCACAGAAGAAATACAGTTGATCAAAAATATATGAAAACATTTCATCACCTCTAGCAATTACAGAAATGCAAATCAAAACTAATCTAAGATTTCATCTCACTCAAGTCAGAATGGCAATTATCAAGAATACAAGCAATAATAAGTGTTGGCAAGGATGTGGGGAAAAAGGTCCACTTATACATTGCTGGTGGGATTGCAAATTGGTGGAACCATTCTGGAAAGCAGTATGGAGATACCTCAGAAAACTTGGAATGGATCTATCGTTTGACCCACTTATCCCACTCCTTGGTTTATACCCAAAGGACTTAAAATCAGCTGATCCATGTGGATGATGACCCATAGTAGGGAATAGGAAAGAATGAAGGAACTTTGGTTGGTGAAGAGGGCAGTGAGGGTAAGGGTGGGGTTGTGGGGATGGGAAGGAGGGTAGAATGAGACAGACATTATTACCCTATGTACATGTATGATTACACTGCTGGAGTGGTTCTGCACCATGTACATATAGCCAGAGGAATGAGAAGTTGTGCTCTATTTGTGTACAATATGTCAAAATGCATTCTACTATAAAATTAATTAATTAATAATAATAAAGGGAAAAAAGAATCAGCTAATAAGGGAAAAGATGTTTCATACTGAGCACAGCCAGGCTTTGTTAGTCACCTGTTTTCTGCTTTGCTTCCTGACATATTTTCATATGACATTTTTGGATCTTTGCCACAAGAAAGACCAACCTTTCATGGAAGGTAATTTTTCATGCCTATCCCTTTTCTAACCTCATTAAGGTATGTTGTTAGTTAATATGTAGGTTTCTTAGAGGAATAGAATTTTGAGATTAGAAAGTCTAATGCTACACATTACAAAATTTATTTAACAGCTATTAAGTGTAATAATAAGCATTAATTTTTCATATCTTGAGTATCATACAGGAAGAAACTAATATTTTAAATATTGAACTTATTCTCTATGAATGAGGAGTTCACAGCTCAAGAAAGGACAAAGATATGTAAAAAGAATTTTAGTGAGAGGACAAGTGCTAGAAAGGAGCTGTACAAAAGGGCTGGGCTAGAAAAATAAGAACAGCTCTTTCACATATGTACATAGGAAAGTTATGTCAAATTCATGCCACTGTCTTTCTCATTCTGATTCCCTCACCCCTTCTCTTCATTGTCCTTTGTCTAATCTAGTGAACTTCTATTCTTCCCCCTCTACCCACCTAGTTGGTTGATGAAGTCAGGGGAGGGGTATTCCAGGCATGATGACTCAACACTTGGAACATTTTTTTTTTTTTGCCATCAAGGCATGAATCCACACCCTTCTCAGTCTATGTGACAGATGGTATCTGATCATGAACTGGGCTTCCAGGATGGATGCACTGGTTAAGTTCTTCTAGCAGAAGGTAGCTTATTAGCATTCAGGTGGGATTAAATTTGTGATCTCAGTCTGCTTAATCCTTGACTCAAACCTGAAATAGGATTCCTAACAGATCATGGAGAAGAGCAAAGGGAATAATAATGCTGCACTTTTACACCTTAGATATTTAAAAGCAATTTAAAATTACTATGTTTTGTCCTAATCTCAATGCAATGTAGAGATAATGTCATCTCTACTTCAAGACAAAGAAGCATCAGATCTGTAAGTCTGAGTGACCTGGCTAACATCACAGAACACACAGGCAGCAGGACTATGGTTCAAAGATGGCATCATTTCCAATCCAGTGATTTACACATTTAAGGAAAGAATAAAATAGAAGACTTCATAAAACTGAACTGATTAGCAAAATAAAGAAATGTATTACTGAGGGAGTACTGTGAATACCTTTTTTCAATGTTTTATTTTTAAATTTTGTATTTGTTCTTTTTAGTTATACGTGATAATAGATTTAATCTTGATAAAATGTTTTAATTCATGTTCTTTGTAAAGGCATTGAATTGTCTTTCATTTTTTATGCAGGTGCAAGGCTATGGGAGGTTTCAATACCAGTTTTGAAGAAGGCTTCATTTTGGTGGGCTTCTCAGATTGGCCGCAGCTGGAACTTATCTTTTTTGTCTTCATTTCAATTTTCTACTCTCTGACCCTCTTTGGCAACACCACCATCATTGTTCTCTCCCAACTGGACCCTCGACTGCACACACCCATGTACTTCTTCCTCTGCCACCTCTCCTTCCTGGACCTCTGCTATACCACCAGCACTGTGCCCCAGCTGCTGATCAATCTTTCTGGACTTGACAGGACCATTAGCTATGGACGGTGTGTGGCCCAGCTCTTCATTGTCCTCGCCCTGGGTGGAACTGAGTGTGTGCTTCTGGTGGTGATGGCCTTTGACCGCTATGCTGCTGTGTGTCGTCCACTCTACTACACAACAATCATGCACCCCCTTCTCTGCCTGTCTCTGGCTATTGCTGCCTGGGTGGGAGGTCTCATGAACTCTCTGATTCAGACAAGCCTCATGATGGCCATGCCTCTCTGTGGCCTCCATTACCTGAACCACTTCTTCTGTGAGATGCTTGTACTCCAGAAGTTGGCTTGTGAGTTCCTTGGCACAGAGGCCAAGATGTTTGTGGCCCGAGTCATAATCATTGTTATTCCTGCAGCATTGATTCTAGGCTCCTATGCACACATTGCTCAGGCAGTGCTGAGGATCAAGTCAATGGCAGGGCGCAGAAAGGCTTTTGGGACCTGTGGGTCCCACCTCCTTGTGGTTTGTCTGTTTTATGGCTCAGCCATGTACACATACCTCCAACCCTTGGGCAATTACTCTGAGAGTGAAGGAAAGTTTGTTGCTCTTTTTTATACTATAATTACCCCTATGCTCAATCCTCTGATCTATACCCTAAGGAACAAGGATGTGAAGGGGGCTCTGTGGAAGCTGGTGGGGAGAGGCAGAGACTTGGGATAGGAGGATAAAAGAGGGTTAAAAACATTTCCTGTCACAGCTCTCTCCTTATGGAGCCCATCTTGTTTCTTATAGGATGGTTAGTGTGTAGATAACAGTTCTCTAACTTAGCATTATCTTCTCCAATGCCATCCATTTACCTGCAAATGCCATGATTTTATTCTCTTTTATTGCTGAGTAAAATTCCATTGTGTATATGCCACAGTTTTTCTATCCATTCATCCATTGAAGGGCATTCTGCTGTCGTGTATTTAAAATAATAAAATCAATTAAATAAAAAAGATAATAGTTCTCAGTAGGGCACAGCATTTTTTAAAAAATTTCTTTGTTTGAAATTTTGAAGGGGAGATCTCTTGAGATGTTTATTTGCTATGATATTTGTTCAGTGGTGAGTAAGTTCTAAGGGAATGAGATGGGAAGGGGGTGCATCATGACCATATAAGAAAAATGATGTTGGGTCCTTGGCATGTTTGGGAATCAGAGTATCATCAGTTCAGACTGACCACACTTTTTCCATTACCAATGTGGTGCCATAAAGATGACACTATGACAAAGGCAGAGGACATGAGTTCACCCTGATTTTCTAATTATCTGGGATTCTGCCACATTCCTTCATATCTCAGGACCTTTTCTCAAAAGTTTCTTACCCTTTTGTGATACTTGGAACAAATAAAAATTATGAACAGAACTACTTCATGGAGCATATAAATTTCAGACATGGGTGTCATTTACCTATTGAAGAAATAAGCAACCATGTTATTCTTGAGTAATAGGAGAAAGCAACTTCTTGCCAGCTTCAGAAAGAGTCTCAATGATGCTACTGGAGTCATGGAGAAGAAATTTCCCATGTAAGGTCAAAGAGAATAAAGAAGAAATGAGTATGCAAATTATGAATTTAAAATGAATTATAATCACATATTATATGTTGGCAGAGTGAAGAAAAATATATATAAAATATTGCTCTCAAAGAAATTTAACATAGGACATAAATTGAAGCAAAGTGCTAATTCATCATTTTAACACATGTGAAAGCTTATTTGAGATCTTCTATTCCACTTTTGCATGTTTATGTTTCTTTATTTCAGTATCATATTTTAGTCATTATCATTTTATTTCATGTACTTAAAGAATAGTGTCATGTTAAAAGTGCAGGTATCATTCTTTTCTATTGATTTTTTATATATGACAGTGGAATGCATTACAATTCATATTAGAATATAGAGCACATTTTTCATATCTCTGGTTGTATATAAAGTATATTCACATAAATTTGTGTCTTCATACTTGTACTTTGGATAATGATGTTCATCATATTCCACCATCATTTCTAACCTCCTGCCTCCTCCCTTCACCTACCACCTCTCTGCTCTATCTCGAGTTTGGAGTTTGTCTATTTCTTCTATGCTCCCCCTCCCTACCCCACTATGAATCAGCCTCCTTATATCAGATAAAACATTTGGCTTTTTTTTGGGGGGGGGATTGGCTAACTTCACTTAGCATTATCTTCTCTAACGCCATTCATTTCCCTGCAAATGCCATGATTTTATTTTCTTTTATTGCTGAGTAATATTCCATTGTGTATATAGGCCACATATTTTTTATCCATTCATCTACTGAAGGGCATCAAGGTTGGTTCCACATTTTAGCTATTGTGAATTGTTCTACTATAAACATTGATGTGGCTGTGTTCCTGTAGTATGCTGTTTTTAAGTCCTTTGGGTATAGACTGAGGAGAGGGATAGTTGGGTCAAATGGTGGTTCCATTCCTAGTTTTCTAAGGAATCTCCACACTGTTTTTCATATCGGCTGCACTAATTTGTAGTCCCATCAGCAATGTATGAGTGTACCTTCCCACCCCACATTCTTGCCAACAGTTATTTTTGTTTATCTTCCTAATAGCTACCATTCTGATAGGAATGAGATGAAATCTTAGAGTAGTTTTGATTTGCTTTTCTCTATTTGCTAGAGATGATGAACATTTTTTCATATATTTGTTGATTGATTGTATATCCTCTTCTGAGATGTGTCTATTCAGTTCCTTGGCCCAATTATTGATGGGTTATTTGTTTTTTGGTGTTTAGTTTTTTGAGTTCTTTATATACCCTAGAGATTAGTGCTCTATCTGATGTCACCCATCACACAGCAGGTATCTATCTTAATAATCTTTTTGGTTTGATGGAGTAATCTTTTTTTTCAATACTAATCACCATTATTTGCTTAAGATAGGAAAACTTGTGTAGAGTAAATTGTCATTGATACTAAAATTGTATTGAGTTAGTTTTCTATATTCATGTTTTGTTATATTCCTTGCTTAATCATGATGAAACTAAAGGTCCAGTGTGTTTAAGTAACTTATTCAAGTTTACATAGCCAATGTGGGTTCAATATGTGACCCAGGCTTCTGCAATTCTAAATACAACTCTTACTTCAATGTTCTGCTAGTTTTTTTTCTGACAGTGAATTTTTAATAGATGAAGACTGAGGCTAGAAAGAAAGGTAGGAGGTAAAAAGGGTGTCATGACAATACAATAGAGAAAGGACAGTCTATTTAATGAGTGGTTCTGGGAAAACTAGCTGTGCATATGAAAAGAATAAATTGATTTTCTGAGATATACAATAAAAGTAAAACTATACAAACAGGACCATATTAAACTTAAAAACATCTGGGCATCAAAGAACATAATTGACAAAGGGACAAAATATTTTCAAATCACATATCTAATAATAATTAATATCCAGAATATAATGACCACCTACAATTCAACAACAACAACAACAGATAACCCAACTAAAAATGTACAAGGGTGTTGAACATACATTTTTTTCTGAAGAAGATATATAAATGGTCAGTAATTATATGAAAAGATGCTCAAGTTACTAATCATTAGGTTAATGCAAATCAGAACCCCAAGGATATACTGCTTTATACCCATTAGAATAAGTGTCATTTAAAAATTCCAAAGATAACAAGTATCGATAAGAATGTGGGGGTATTGTAACTCCTATGCATTCTTTAAAAACTATATTGGTTCATTTTAGTTATACACGACAGTAGAATCCATTTTGACATGATTATAAAAGCATGGAATATATCTTGTTCTAATTCGATCCCCAGTACCTTGATGGAATGCGAAATGTTATCTCTATGAAAAAAGTAGGAAGTTTCCTTAAAAAATAAAAATACAATTAAAATATGATTTAGCTATTTTACTTCATGGTATCTATACTTTGGAAATCAGGTTCTCAAAGATATATTTTCATACTCATCATATTAGTCATGTCTTTCTGGAGAGACAGGTACAATATGTGATGTGGGGGAGAGAGAGGTGAGGGCATTCATTAGGGGAATTTGCAATACAGTTATGGAGGCTGAGAAACCCCACACTAGGCCAACTGCAAGCTGGAGAACATGGGATAATGGTAGAATTGCTCAGTTAAAGCCTAAAAACCTCAGAAAAAGGGAAGCCAATGTTGTAACTCTTATCCAAGGCTGGAGGACTGAGAGTCAGTGATCCCTGGTTTAAATTCTGGAGTCCACAGTCTGGGAAGCCTGCAGTCCTGATGCCTAATGTGAAGATAAATACGAGGTCTCAACTCCAGGAGAGTGAGAGAAATAATTCACTTTTCCTGTTTTTTGTTCTAGCCTGGATTATAGCTAATTGAACAGTGCCTGCTAAACATGAAAGCAGATCTTCCCAACTCAGTCCACTGACTAACATTAAAATGTACTCTGGAAATGCCCTCATAGACACATGTAGATAATGCGTTACCATTCTCTTGGGATTTCTTTTTTTATTTGCAAATTGTTCTAATTAGTTATAGAAGACAGTAGAATGCATTTTGACACTTTGTACACAAATGGAGCACAACTTCTCCTTCCTCTGGCTGAACATGGTGCAGAGTCACATCGAGAATGTATCCTACATGTATATACCCTATACGTCTGTCTCATTTCACTGTCCTTCCCATCTCCATACCTCCTCCTTTCCCCTCACTCTCCTTTGTACAATCCAAAGTCCCTTCATCCCCGACCCCATTATGGATCACCATCCACTTATCAGAGGAAACATTTTGCCTTTGACTTTTTGGGGTTGGTTTATTTCATTTAGCATGATATTTCCAGCTCCATCCATTGACCTGCAAATGCCATGATTTCATTCTTTAAGGCTGAGTAATAGTCCATTGTGTATATGCACCATATTTTCTTTATCCATTCATCTGTTGAAGGGCATCTGAGTTGGTTCCATAGTTTAGCTAGTGAACAGAGCTGCTATAAACATTGATGTGGCTGTGTCACTGTAGTATGCTGATTTTAAGTACTTTGGGTATAAACTGAGGCTCAAGTTGACTGGATTAAGAAATTGATCTCCAAACTTGTTTCTATAGCAGCATTATTGACAATAACCAAGATGTGGAAGCAACACCAGTGTTTACATACAGATGAATGGATACATAAGTGTGACACACACACATAATGAAATATTACTCAGCATTGAAAAAGTTGATTTTGAAATTAGAGAAATGCAAATCAAAACTACTCTAAGATTTCATCTCACTTTAGTCAGAATGGCAGTTATACAAGTAACAATAAGTGTTGGCAAGGATGTCGGGGGAAAGGCACTCATACATACATTGCTGGTGGGACTGCAAATTGGTGCAACCAATTTGGAAAGTAGGATGGAGAGTTCTTAAAAAACTTGAAATAAAACCACTATTTGACCCAGCTATCTCACTCCTTGGTCTATACCCAAAGGACTTAAAAATAGCATACTACACAGACTCAGCCACATCAATGTTTATAGTAGCACAATTCACAATAGACAAACTGTGGAAGCGATCTAGATGCCCTTCAATAGATAAATGGACAAAGAAACTGTGATATATATATA
>NW_025999875.1:724810-777219 GCF_001458135.2 Marmota marmota marmota
ATATATATATATATATATAATTATACACCCACAATGGACTATTACTCAGCATTAAGCGAGAATAAAATAATGGCATTTTCAGGTTAATGATGGAGTTGGAGAATATCAAGCACAGTAAGCCAATCCCAAAAAACCAAAGGCCAAATGTTTTCTCCGATAAGCAGATGCTAATCCAAAAAGTGGGGGGGGGGCATGGGATTAATGGAGGAACTTTGGATTGGGCAAAGGGGAGGGAGAGATGGGGAGGGGTATGGGGGTAGGAAAAATGGTGGAATGAGACAGACATCATTACCCTAGGTTCATGTATGATTGCATAAATGTTGTTACCCTATTTCATATACAACCAGAGAAATGAAAAATTGTGCTCCATTTCTGTACAATGAATAGAAGAGCATTATGCTGTCAAGTATAACTGATTAGAACAAATTTTAAGAAAAGGTAATTTGACATATGCTACAACATGGATGAACCTTGTGAAATATAAAGCATAAGCAAAGTTAAATAATCCATCACAAATAGACAAATACTGTATAATCCTACATACAGGAGGGGGAGCAGCCTAAACCAGGCAAATTCATTAGAAACAGAACATATTTTTTTTTTTTTGCAGGGATTAGAGAAGACGAAAATAAGAAGTTGTTTGATAGGAAAGAGTTTCAGTTGTATGATAATAAAAAAGTTCTGCTGAGGGAGAAGATAAGTGGTTTTGAGGTAGGGTACATTTCCCAGAATTTCTTAGCACCAGGTTTAAAAGGTTAGACAAAGTAGAAAACTGAGGGAACTCACTGAAATTTAATACTGGATGATAAAAGAAAACAGAGATGCAGAAAGTTGGATGTATCGAACATAATATAAGAAATAATATGTTAGAGACATGCCAGTTTGGCTGGTGGCAGCTGAGGAGAGGAGAGTTCAGGCAGAGATAGAGATTGAAATACAAATGAGAACAGAAGGGAAGCATGGCAGAAAAAAAGATTGCATTGAGGGGAATCTGTGGAATAAAGAGAGAGTGATCTTAATGGACCCAGAGTTGGTGGTGGAAGTTGTTAAATGAAAAGCAACCAAAAACACTCAGCCTATGGGTAGAGATTGTTTGGCTGGAACCAGGGTCATTGAAGTGGGAACTATTTATAAGTGTTGCTCCTCTGTAAGCAGAGGAAAAAGATGGGGAACTCATAAAGAAAGTTTTCCACTGATCTAGCAGTCACCTATTATGGGGCCCAGAGTGTGATGGACTAGTGTGACTGAAATAGGCACAGAGAGGTTTGTGTCTAGGGCATCCAGGCTCCAGATACACACACACACACACACACACATTCACAGACACATACACACACACAGAGAGAGAGAGAGAGAGAGAGAGAGAGAGAGAGAGAGAGCCTTTGTAGCTGTTATACCTTAAGAGCTATTGGGAAAATGATAATAATGGCTAGAGAGGAGTATCTGAATTCCAGGGATGGTACTAGTTAATTTACATCCATAGTAGTGAATGCAAAACCTGTGTAGGTTTAGACCTGCACCTAAAAAGTGGAATTTATGGAAGGCATCTGAGACCCAAAAGTTCAGTGGAAATTGGAACATCCCCAGCAACAGCAGGTGTGGATCAAATCTCAAATACTCAAATACCAACAGAGTCCCAAATGTTAGCCAAGACTAAAATCCAACTATTGGAACTTACAATTTAGAACTCTACTTTGCTCATGCTATGGAAATACCCAATTTGCTGATACACCTCTGTCTATCCACCCTATACTGGAAGATGAAATGCTGATGTCTACTACAGCCAGCTTTGGTCCTAGCTACAATGACTGACAGCTAGGTGAGGAACACAAATATATTAGACTTAACAACCCCCAGTTCATGAAGGATTACAGGGCCAAAAATAAATTTAAGAATTAAAATCCATCTTTACCAACAGTTTTGACCACTTCAGAAACAAGTCCTTTATTTCTCATTAAGAATTTTTCTTTTTTTCTTATAATTCTCCCATTTTTTAGTTTTTTGTTTTAATTTTTAATTACTTTCAAATTTTATCATTATATTTTTTTACTATGCAAGTTTGTGTGTTCTCAGTGCATAAATATGTTAAAAATATATACATGTAAATTATGTGAATATGTATACATTCATATATATCCATATAATATTAATTGCTTTCTTTTTTTCACCTGTGTGTTATTTAGCCTTGGTTTGTCTTAGGGGATGTAAAATTATGTGTGGGTTTGGGTGCTTTCATGTTATTTTTGTTTGTACCTTTGTTTTTGTCCCTCTTAATGTCCCTTTGGAACCAACCTAGATGTTTTTTTTTCTATCCCCACTAATAAACAAATTTTCCTTCCTCTCTTTAATTTTCTTATTACTTTTAGTTAGCCTTTTGCTTTTATCCTTCATTTTAGCCATCACCTGCTACCTATCTCCTGCCTCTCCTCTGTTCATTTTTTTAAATATTTCAAGCTTTCTCTTGCCTTCCTACCCTATTTTATCTTCACTTAAGAAACTGTAATCTGACCTTATGATAGAACTATATAGTTTTTGTAATTCCTGCCCCATTCATGTTGCTTTGATTATTAATAAGATGGATAACTTGGCAGAAACTACTGTTTAATGCCTGACCTAGTTCATAACTTTTTATTGTTAGTATTGATGTTAAATGTTGACACCACCATTCCTGTACATATGGTGATTATTGCCATAGAAGTCAAAGTAGAAATGAGACAGTTATATAAATTTTGTACATCTGTTGCTAATGTTAGCTCTAGCCCTATAAGAGAGGCTGGAAAAAGATTGGGACAAATTAAGTTCACAGAGTAGGATCCTTCTGCTGAGTAATATTCACAACTCAGCCGAGTAACAACAAATCTCACCACCATGCAAGATTTGGCCCCACCCAAGCCTCAACCATAGTACAACACATAGAATATGGTAGACAAAAAAAAAATCCCAATGTACATTTATGCTCCGAGGAAGAACAACTAGAGGGGAACTCATCTTCCACTCTCAGACGTCTACTCATACCTCAAAAACAGAGGTCCCAGAACAACAACAACAACAACAAAAATAACTACATATGAAAGAACACATGTATAAAAGAGGAAGGGGAATCCATCTCAATTGCTGTGCATGTCTAAGATCCCTGAAAATATGAGGAAAGAGGCAAACAAATCTACCCTCAAAATTCACAATTCCTCAACAAAGGATCCCACATATATGGAAGTACATGAAATTCTAGAGAAAGATTATAAAAAACTGATTATTAAAGTTTTCAATGAACCAAAATAAAACATAAGGAATTAATTTAAAAAAAAACAAAAACAGGAGATGAAGTACCATTTCAATAAATAAATGGATAAATTTATTTATAATATGATTGGAAAATAAACCAATCATAACTCTGGAAATAAAAAACACAATGAATAAAATAAAAAATTCCCTTGGAAGCATCACCAGCAGAATAGATTGTGGAGGAAACAGAACTTCAGGCCTTGAAGACAGGGCATATGAACTTGAATACTCAGTAGGCAATAAAGGGAAAAAAGACTATGATCAGAACATACAAGAACTCTAGGAAAACATCAAAAGAACGAAGTGGAGAGCCATTGTGATAGAAGACAACATGAAGATACAAGCCAAAGACATTAAGAACATCTTCAATGACATAGTAACATAAAAATTTCTCATAACAGAAATGAGATAGAATCCACATATGGGAGGGAGATACATAGGATCCTAAAGAGACAAGATCAGAACTAAATCTCCCCAAGATACATCATAATCAAAATTCCTAACAGAGAAAATTAGGAAAGAATATTAAAAATTGCAAGAGAAAAAAATGTCAGGTCACATTTAGAAGCAAACAAATAAGGCTCATTTTTGACTTCTTACTCAGACTTTAAAATCAAGGTGTGACTGAAATGAGATACTACAAGCTCTGAAAGAGAACAGTTGCCAGCCAAAATTGCTCTATCCAGCAAAGCTCTCTTTCAAAATTGATGGGAAAATAAAAACTTTACATGGCAAGGATAAACTAAAAGAATACTTGACAACTAAGCCATCACCACAAAGAATACTCAAAGATACAATGCACACAGAGGGAACCCCCAAACAGCCCCCAAAGCTCCCAAATACATAAACAAACTAAATGAAAATCAAGTCAGATTTAAATATAGCAAAGAGACCAAAATTGCAGAACACAAATACTCATATCCATAATAAAACTGAATTCAACCCCTCAATTATAAGACATAGGTTAACAGAATGGATTAAAAAACAAGATCCACTCTACACTGTTTGAAGACTTGTCACATATGCAAAGATGCATACAGTCTGAAAGTAAAAAGGACAGGGAAAAAATTCTCTGAAAATGGAGTCTGGGAACAAGTAGGAGTAGCTATTCTCACATCTGACAAAGCAAATTTCAAGCAAAAATTAATCACAAGTGGCAAAAAAGGTCATTACATGCTGGTAAAGGGAACAATCCAAGAAGCATATATAATGATTGAAAATATGTATGCCCCATATTAGTGCATATAATTACATGAAAATACTTCTTGATTTAAACCCCAGATATATCCCAATAGAATAAGACTGGGTGATTTCAATACACCTTTGACATCAATAGACATTTCACCCATACATAAAAATCAATGAAGATATTTCTGACCTAAATTATACTATAAATCAAATGAACTTACTAGACATCAACAGATTATGTCATCCACAAACAGCTTTCTTCATCAGGTTATAGAATCTTTTCTAAAACAGACCATATTCTAGGATGCAATGTAAGCCTTTGTAAATGTGAAAAAAATGATACAATCCCATGCATTTTCTCAGATTTTAGTGGAATGAAACTAGAAATCAACAGCAAGAAAATAATAGAAACCACATAAGTACATGAAGATTGAACAATATTCTTTTCAGTGAAGAATGGATCATAGAAGAAATTCTTAGAAACAAGTAAGAACAGAGGAACCACACATCAAAATCTCTGGGAAAGTATGAAAGCAGTTCTAAGAGAAAATTCATATCATTGATTGCTCATATATAAAAAAGAGGGATCCTGAATGAATAATATTATGCTCCTCCTCAAGGCCCTATAAGAGGAAGAACAAACTATTTCCAAATTAGTAGGAGACAGGAAATAATTAAGATTAGAACAGAAAGTAATAAAATAGAGATTGAAAAGACAATACAAAGAATCAATTAAACAAGCCAAGTGCAGTGGCATAAGCCTGTAATCACAGTGGCTCAGGAAGCTGAGGCAAGAGGATCAAGAGTTCAAAGCCAGCCTCAGCAAAAGCAAGGCACTAAGCAACTCAGTGAGACTCTGTCTCTAAATAAAAATATAAAATAGGGCTGGGGATTTGGATCAGTGGTCAAGTGCCCCTGAGTTCAACCCCTAGTATCTTCCTCCCCCAAATCAATTAAACAAAGAGTTGATTCTTAGAAAAGTTAATAAGATTAATAAACCCTCAGCTAAACTAACCAAAAGAGAGAATACCCAAGTAAACCAAATTAAAGATGAAAAAGAGATACCACCATTGACCTTTCTGAAATCCAGAGGATCAATAAAAATTATTTTGAAAATTTATATTCCAATAACCTGAAAAATCTAGAAGACATTGACAAATTTCTAGACATAGATGACCTGCCCAAATTGAGCCAAGAAGATATAGAACCCCTAAACCGATCAATACAAATTAATAAAAATGAAACATCAATTAAAACCTCCAACAAAAGTCCAGGACCAGATGTATTCTCCATTTTGTTCCACCAGACCTTTAAAGAAAAACTAAAACCAGTTTTCTCAAATTATTCCATGAAATAGAAAAGGAAGGAACACTACCAAATATATTTTATAAAATCAGTATAACCTTGACACCAAAACTAGACAAAGACACATCAAGGAAGAAAACTACACACCAATATACCTGATGACCATAGATGCAAAAATAATTGATAAAATATTATCAAACTGTATTCAAAAACACAATAAGAAGATAATATACCATGATCCTTTGAGTTTTATTCAACATAGCAAGATTGATTCAGCATGCTCAAATCAATAAATAGAATTCACCACACCAATAGAATTAAGGACAATAGTCATATGACTGTCTCAGTAGATGAAAAAATGTCTTTTTAATTAAGTACAGCAAACATTTATGATAAAAGGGCTAAATAAACTAGTGATAGAAGGCATTTTCTCAACATTATATTAAAAAAACTAAAACATTATATTTATATATTTATTATATTTATGTTATTATAAAATTAATATGTGTGCACACAAAAACTCATGAATATTTCATAGCAGTATGATTATTTTTAAATATTATTAATTTTTTATATATGACAGTGGAATGCATTATAATTCATATTACACATATTGAGCACTATATTTTTATATCTCTTGTTATATACAAAGTATATTCACACCAATTCATGTCTTCATATATGTACTTTGGATAATGATGTCTATTACATTCCACCATCATTTCTAACCCTGTGCCCCCTCCCTTACCCTCTCGCCCCTCTTCCCTATCTAGAGTTCATCTATTCCTCTCATGCTCACCCTCCCTATCCCACTATGAATCAGCCTCCTTAAATCAGAGAAAATATTCAGCATTTGATTTTTTGGGATTGGTTAACTTCACTTAGCATTATCTTCTCTACTCCATCCATTTACCTGCAAATGCCATGATTTTATTATCTTTTATTGCTGAGTAATATTTCATTGCGTATATAGGTCACTTTTTAAACCCATTAATCTACTGAAGGGCATCAAGTTTGGTTCCACAGTTTAGCTATTGTGAATTGTGCTGCTATAAACATTGATGTGGCTGTGTCCATGTAGTATGCTATTTTAAGTCCTTTGGGTATAGACCAAGGAGAGGGATAGTTGGGTCAAATGGTGGTTCCATTCCAAGAAATCTCCACAGTGCTTTCCATATTGGCTACACCAATTTGCAGTCCCACCAGCAATCTATGAGTGTACCTTTTTCCCCACATCCTTGCCAACACTTATTGTTGTTTGTCATCATAATAGCTGCCATTCTGACTGGAGTGAGATGATATCTTAGAGTAGTTTTGATTTGCATTTCTCTAATTGCTAGTGATGATGAACATTTTTTTTATATATTTATTGATTGATTGTATATCCTCTTCTAAGAAGTGTCTGTTCAGGTCCTTGACCCATTTATTGATTGTGTTTTTTGAGTTTTTGGTGTTAAGTTTTTTGAGTTCTTTATATACCCTAGAGATTAGTGCCCTATCTGATGTGTGGGGTAAAAATTTGCTTCCATTCTGTAGGCTCTCTGTTCACCTCACAGATCATTTCTTTTTGCTGAGAAGAAACTTTTTAGTTTGAATCCATCCCATTAATAAATGGGATTCTTGATTTTAATTCTTGTGCTATAGGAGTCTGCAGCATGACTCTTAACAGCCCAAAGGTGACAACAACACAAATGAATGGAGAAGGCAAAATGATCTATTCATACAATGGAGTATTGTTTAGCCATAAATAAGAATGACATGCTGATACATGCTACTAACTAGATGAACCTGGAAAGGATTATGTGAAGGGAAGAAGATAGACACAACACCACATAGTGTAAGAATCTGCTGATGTGAAATATCCAGAACAGGCAAATCTATAGAAACAGACATACATTAGTGATTGCTTGGGATTGAGGATGAGAATGGCAAGTGATTGAAAATGGGCAAGATGTGTCACTTGGAGGTAATGAAAATATTTAAAATGATGAAAATCTCATTAAAAAATTAAAAATTAAAAAAATTAAAATAAAAAAATTAAAAAAATGATAAAAATCTCAGAAAAAAGAGAAATTATATCCCATCAATGTATAATATATCAAAGTGCATAAATGCATTCTACTGTCATGTATAACTAATTAAAACAAATTTAAAAATTAATAAAAGGGGCCAGGGTTGTTGTTCAGTGGTAGAGTGCTTGCCTAGCATGCATGGAGCACTGAGTTCGATCCCTGGGATCACATAAAAAATGTATAAATAAAATAAAGGTATTGTGTCCATCTACAATGAAAAAAAATTAATAAAAAAGTGAGCAAAGCAAAAAATGATGGATGTTAATCTCTTGGAATATGGTAAAAATCATCAAAATGTGTGAATTATAGGGTGTGCGAATTCTCTCTCAATAAAAATATTAAAGCAACATATGATAGTTATGTGGTAAAGGAAACTACTATCATATGAGGAAAAATATATCGCTCTCCCATGCCCTTCCCAAATTCAAAACCTTTGATCTAATAAGCAGCATAATAATGCACAGTTTGGGGTAAATCTTCTCACCATTTTTTTTTATGTTTACAAAAATACTTCCCACGTCTCTGGGAACCTATTTTACTCATTCATGCCTGGGTTTAGAGTCTGGCACTAGCACTCATTGTAGCTGTGCAAACTTTAAAAACTTACTTCAACTCTCTGGGCTTCAGAGTCCTCATCTTAGAATAGGAATGAAAAGGGTAACTATCACCCAAGATTACTATAAGAATTAATTATGTTAATATGTGCAAGTTCTTAGAATAGTGCTTTTCACATCATAACACTATATAAATTCAAGATATTGTTCTTTCAAGTAGCAGTTAATCTAAAAAGACATCTTCATCCTCTTGGAGAATAACTGTCTTTCATGATTGTAAGTAGTATTTTGTAGAATTTTCCTTAATCATATGTAGAGTAAGACCAAGTGTGTTAGTCAGCTTTTCATAGGTGTAACCAAAATACCTGAGAAGAACTTAGAAGAAAAAAACGTTTATTTTGGGCTCACAGTTTCAGAGATTCAGTTTGTGGTCAACTGACTCCATTGCTCTGGGCTGCAGGTGAGGCAGAATATCTTGGAGGAAGGGCATGGTGGAGGAAAGCTGCTCAGCTCATGGAACCTGAGCAGTGAGGAAGGGGAGTTAGAGGTCAGAGACAGAAATAGGCCAAGGCCACATCCCCAGTGACCTGGCTCTTCATGCAAAGCCTCGCTTGCTTATAGTTACCTACTACATTTGAATTATTAATTCATCCGCTGATGATATAAAAGCTCTCAGAATCTAATAAATTTCAGTTCTGAACATTGTATATTGAATATCACATTTCCAACAACCAGCTTTTGGGGGGGCACTTAATATCAAAACCATAGTCCCCAGTAAGGTAATACTGCTTTAAATATTATTGATATTCCTCTCTAGTTTTATGTTCTCCAAATAAAAAGAGAATTTGAACTTGCCACCTTGTTCTCAAATATTTCAGGTAATGTCTATCTTTTGTAGACCGGAAACTTGTAGAGAGATAACATTTTCTTCATTTATTTCAGGAAAAGAGAAGACATTGAATAAAAGTTTGATATTGCAATTCTAACTACCACTAAAGCAATGTCTACCACACACCAGGCAGCGCATATACATTGTGTCATCAGGGCACAAACAGTGGGACAGGCTACATTAACAGCATAGTAGAGTTGGGGAAACTGAGACTGAGGCATGTTGAGAAAGCTTTTCAAGGTCACAGAAATTGTAAAGGCAGAGGTATTTGTCCCATCTTCACTATGATACCATTAATGCAACTTTTGATTTCACATGACATTTAGAATGGTGTTCACTGCTTGATAAGCAATCATGGTATGAACTGTTAAATGGATCATTTTATCTTTAAATTTGTTGTGCATAGAATCAGATTATAAAGAGAAGAAATATATTAAGTCATTGAATACATTTATGTGAAAAATAAAAATAATCATTTTTTTCATAAAAGAAATAAGATATTAGTTGATAGAAAATAAATGAGACCATGAGTATTAGAAAACTCCAGAGAAGGAAGACATTTGGATTGTGATAAACATTTTGCTTTCAAATGAGAAATGAAATTAGGTTTGATTGAAGGTCTAGTAGAATGAGCTTCAAATTTGGGAAAGTGTGAGGAATCCCAGGCTACCAAGTCCCATGAATAAGTGAGAAGGCATGTTCTGAGGACACTGGATATGTAAGTTTGGCTTGGGCAGAGTGGGGGGAAAGGAGAGAACTGAGGACTTCAAGGTAGATCTTGAGCCAGTCAGTTGGTTATAATTGCCACATTGGGGCCCAGAGTTCTCCAAGGCCAGTCTGGGTAAGCAATTCTTTCTCCACTGCTCTTAAAGAGATTGTGGCAGTGTCTCCAGGGGATAATTGGCAGTGTTCAGTCAATTCTCCCTTGTGGGAGGTGGTCTGATAATACACCAGCTCATTCCTATCTCAGCTAGTTAGGGTGACTGAACCAGAGTGCAGAGAGAAGATGCTTCCGTCTCCTATTCTGGACCTCAGCAGGCTCCCCTGTGGAGGGAGGAAACCATGTAGAAGCGTGACTTCTCCAGGACAAGACTCTGGTGAAAGCCCTCCACTCCACAGATAAAGTCGGGACCAAAGAAGAACCTGTCTTTCCCAGAAATCTCTAGATGCCACCAGTGCTGAAGGCAATAGAATCGAGGGAGGTAAATGTAAAGTGTAGACATCAGAACCAGGAGACAGAGTTAGAGTTGTTGAAAATCAATCAAGAAAGTTTGGAGACAATCATGGAGGTTGGAAAGAATTTATTGTATTTAGAGACAAATACAATTTAACAAAAGCAATTTGTTAAATTCACCCTTTGAATGTCAGTCAGCTGACTGGACCCCAGTTGTGGTTTTCTGGATCAATACTGGAAAGCATTAGCATGTTATTATGAAGGATTTTAAAAGAGTCTTGAAGATAACCCTAAACACATGGAGATAGGAAGGAGATTGTGTGTTACCTAGTGTGAGAGCTATGGGCTTAGAATGAGAGATGGATGGGATTCCAGTAGATACCACACAATATCCAGCCCTATATCTCATAACCCAAGAGGGTCTGATCCGAAGGCAAGCCCAGCACTGATCTAGATAGCTCAGGGGATGGACAACCTTCTATTTCATATGATCAGTCCCAGTTCATACACGTAGGAAAGAAGGGGAAGTTCTCATTAGGGGAGCACACAGAATAAACCCAAACGTTATTTGCACTTACAGAGACAAACTGTAAGTGCAAACTGTGATGGATAACAGGGAGAAGAATTCTTTCATAGCTAGTTAGGTTTGGTAGTGAGTTTAATCCTCTGTAAACTAATAGAAGAGTTGTAATGTGAACATAACACGAGGAAGGAAAATTTGATTCAAATTAAGGATCAATGTTCTTACAATAAGGCAGTTCATAAGAAATTTATAGACTATCATCCTTCACATAGGATATTATTTTTTCTGGCTCAAAGTGCCTGTGTCATGGTCAGAGAATAACATTAACTTGGGGAAAGATATGAAGAATTTAGTACATGATTCTGATCTCAAGAAATTTATTATTGACTGGGGGTTTAGCTCAGTGTTTCAGTGCTTTCCTATCATGTGTGAGGCGATGGATTTGATTGCTCAAATGGCAAAAATGTTTAGTATATACAGAGTTGTTCGCAGACAAATATGACTTATAAACACCTAGAGATGGATGCCATAAAAACAGGAGTCATTAGGAAGCAGTTTTATCATTCTACCTTTTTCCTCTTTTACTAAATGACAAATTTGGTAAAGAAATGGTCATTTTGAAATTTCTACCTTCACTTAAGGAATATGGAATCCATAAAGATTGCATAGATTGATTCTTTCCTTCTGCAAATGGAGTACTGTCATTTGAAAGGAAGTTTGGGTTTATTCTGTGTGCTCCCCTAATGAGAACTTCCCCTTCTTTCCTACGTGTATGAACTGGGACTGATCATATGAAATAGAAGGTTGTCCATCCCCTGAGCTATCTAGATCAGTGCTGGGCTTGCCTTCGGATCAGACCCTCTTGGGTTATGAGATATAGGGCTGGATATTGTGTGGTATCTACTGGAATCCCAATGCGTACTCCATTTGAAGAGTAATGTGCAACTGTTCTTAAAGATGAAAAGGCTACCAGGGAGTTTGTGAATAAGAGCTTTTCTTTCCATGATTACCAGGTATGTGGATGAGATTGACCCCCACAGTTAGCCCAAGGAAGGGTGGCAAGAATATCCGTGAGGGACTGGAAAACAGTCATCACTATAGGAACCAATTTCTGAATGGCAGAGATGTGCCTAGTGCGGGGAGGGTGAGGTTGACTGGGCTGAACACAGGGAGTCATAGTCTCAGTAGAGGTTTTATGGGATACTTCCTTTGGTCATGTATGCTGTGTTTCTGGAGATCAGTCCATTCTCATCAGGACCTTGGGATTTTGGAAAGCAGGGCACATTAACCAGGAAATGGGTATGCAATGAGGCAGGAAGGAGCCAAGTTTTTTAGGTAGAATAATTTAATAAGATGGAGAAAGAAAAAAAAACTTTAGCCTAGAGAGTAAATAATGTTCTGTCCCTGTTCTTGCACACTAGCTTCTGGATAAAAAGCACCAGATTTCAAAGACAAAGGACTAACTCCACATTCTACCTTTAAATAGAGTAAAAATATTGCAAGATGACATGCTTCCCCACCCATGATTGTAGTTCTTTGTATAAATGAATTGACCTATACAACTTAATTGGGCAGGTCACTTAGAAGTCATTGTGCATTATGTTTCTCTTTCTTTCTTTCTTTCTTTCTTTCTTTCTTTCTTTCTTTCTTTCTTTCTTTCTTTCTTTCTTTCTTTCTTTTTCTCTCTTTCCTTCCCTCCCTTCCTCCCTCCCTTCTTTTCTTTCTTTCAACAAAACACTCTGATGGCATGCCTTTCTAAAAGCTGGTTCAGTGAGTGCTTATAGTCTCAGGGGCATATTTGGTACTTTTATCTTTTACTCAACAGTCTAGGCACTAAGCCTGTAAATGCCAATATTGTAGACACAATTCTGCTGGTTCTAGGCTATAACATGGTTGCATAAGGAAATAATCAAGTTAGAAGATAAGTTGAACATGGTAATTTGCATATGAGAAATTACAGCACCACATGGGATTATATAGCAAGGGGCTTATCTCAGGCAAGACAAATAAATAAATAATATTTCTTAGAGGACATTTTGTCAATCTCAGCAATAATGACATTTTTGAATAAGATAATTCTTATGTGATAAATTTGGGTATGAAATATCTAGTGTATTGTAGGATGTTTAGCAGTACATCTGACCAGTAGATGCCAATTGTACCCACCCAAAATTTCTACAGCCATGACCATAAATGTCCTTAATGGTCAAATTACCCCTGTTTGAAAAACTGTATCATAGATGAAGTGACAGGGAAGGTGTAACTTGAATACAAGTGGAGTTGTTGAACATTGATGACCAATTTTCTGTTTTTGTAAACTGTGTAGCTGTGGTGCCATTCCCTGATAGGGTACAGAGGAGGAAAAGAAGTTTTGAAGGGGAAGAGGATGAGTTTCGCATTAAACATGCTTAATTTGTTGTCCCTGGCAGTCTTCCAGATACCCAGGAAGAAGATAGAGTTTAATAGGTACTTTTTAATTGTTATTTAGGTATGGTGAGACAATGGATCAGGAAATAATTGTCATATAAAAGTTTATTACTCTAGGAAGAGGTCTCTCGCCAAGCCTTCATGAAATAGCGAACCGGGAGCTGAAACCAACCAGAGACAAGTAAACCAACCCAAGTAATATACAAATATATTACACCTAGTTTTCACATTGTTATTAGATGTATAGACTTTTTCATCCCAAATATCTTCTATTTAGTATCCTTTGACTTATGTTCCTCATTTCCTGCCCCACCTCATTATCAGCAACCTTGTTTTTTACTATCTCTATGTATCTGACTTATTTTTCTTTCACCTTGCACACTTAATGAGACCATGCAGTTTTTGTTATTTCCCTTTCATAATGTCACCCAGTTCCATCCATGTTATAGTAAATGGCAGGCTATTCTTGTCTTTTAAATTGTTCTTGTGCATGAAATGATATAAGACTAATTTCATTTCTTTGACTGAAGAAATTTATTTAACCCAGGACAATTTATGAAAGACACTATCCTTTCTTTATTGTGTTCTATTAGTGCCCTGGTGAAAAGTTAAACAGATATGTTAGTATTTATATCTGGACCATGTCTTCTGATCCACTGGTCCATGTGTGTGTGTGTGTGTGTGTGTGTGTGTGTATGTGTGTACACCATACTGTTTTGGTTACTTTTGTTTTGTAAAAAAAATTAAATCAGGAAATGCAACACCACAACTTTAAAAAAATTTTCAGAATTACTTTGGCTATATGGGATTGTATTTAGCTATTAAGTTGGCAAGTTTTATGTTCTCCATTGTCCAACTGAAGTTTGGAAGCTAAGTTCAATTCTTTCAGTTCAAATATATTATTATTTTATTAACTAAAATGACCATTTATATTTTGATTGTTCAGGTATCATCATATTAAAGTTCTCTTTTGGATTATGGATTCTATTGCTGATAACTTTTTTCCTCTTTTACTTTCTGACATATTTTCAAATGGTCTTGTTTGGATTTTTGCCACAAGAAATGCTAGCCTTTCATGGAAGGCAAATTTTCATGTCTATCCCTCTTCCATAGTCTATCAAAAAGTGTTATTTGTTATCCTGTGGATTTCTTAAAAGAAATTTTTTTATGAAATTTACAGGGAGAGTCAAATGCTATACATGACAAAATTTCTTTAATAGCTGTTATGTGTAATGAATTAATATAACATTAATTTATCATATCTTGAGTATTATAAGGGAAGATGCTAATATTTATTTTATATTCAATTAGTTCTGTACCACTGAGGAGCTCTCAGCTGAGAAAGGAAAAGACATGTAAAAATATTTCAGTGAGTGGACAAGTACTAGAGAGAAACTATGCAAAGAGGGCTGGGTGAGAAAAGAAAGAACAGCTCTTTCTGTGCAGGTGAAGTATAGGATTTATCAGATGAAGATGTGGGCAAGTGGCATTCTAGGCATGATGACTCACTATAAAGAACATATTTGTTGCTAATTGTTTTTTTTTCCCCTAAAGAGATGGATCAACAGTCTACTGAGTTTTTTTCTGATCAAAGGCAGCTGGTCATGAACAAATTTTCCAGGATTGGTGCACTAACTATATTTATTGAGTTGAAAAGCCTATTTACACCCAGAGGTCAAATTTCTGATATCAGTGTGATAAGTCCTAGATTAAAATTTGAAAGAAGTTACCGATAGATCCAGGAGAGGAAAAAAAAGGAGAAAAACAATAATAATGTTGCATTTTTATGCCTTAGGTATTTAAAAGCAGTGTCTACATTACTACATTTTGTTGTAATATCAATGCAAGGTGGAAACAAAGTGTCACCTCTACTTTCAGACAAGGAAGCATAAGATCCACAGGACTGAGTGACCTGACCTGTCACAGAACACACAGGCAGCAGGGCCACAGTCAAAGAAAGATGACATCATTCCTAATCCAGTGATTTACAGTTTTAATAGGAAAAAAAATAAGAATACTGCATAGAACTGAACTGAATAGAAAACAGGGAAACACATCATTCTGGAGTATTTAGGGAATATTGTGAATAATTTTTTCATCCATGTTCTTCATAGGGGGTATTGAATTGTCTTCCATTATTTATGCAGGCACACAGCTATGGAAAATTTCAACACCAGTTTTGGAGAGGGCTTCATTTTGGTGGGCTTCTCCGATTGGCCTCAACTGGAACTCATCCTTTTTATTTATATTTCGATTTTCTACTCCCTAACCCTCTTTGGCAACACCACCATCATCATTCTCTCACGACTGTATCCTCGACTGCACACACCCATGTACTTCTTCCTCTGCCACCTCTCCTTCCTGGACTTCTGCTATACCACCAGCACTGTGCCCCAGCTGCTGATCAATCTTTCTGGACTTGACAGGACCATCAGCTACGGAGGGTGTGTGGCCCAGCTCTTCATTGTCCTCGCCCTGGGTTCCATTGAGAGTATGCTGTTGGTGGTGATGGCCTTTGACCGCTATGCTGCTGTGTGTCGTCCACTCCACTACACAACCATCATGCACCCCCTTCTCTGCCTGACTCTGGCTATTGCTGCCTGGGTGGGAGGTCTCATGAACTCTCTGATTCAGACAAGCCTCATGATGGCCATGCCTCTTTGTGGACTCCATTACCTGAACCACTTCTTCTGTGAGATGCCTGTATTCCTGAAGTTGGCTTGTGAGGACACAGAAGGCACAGAGGCCAAGATGTTTGTGGCCCGAGTCATAGTTGTGGCTGTTCCTGCAGCACTGATTGTTGGCTCCTATGCACACATTGCTCAGGCAGTGCTGAGGATCAAATCAATGGCAGGGCGCAGAAAGGCTTTTGGGACCTGTGGGTCCCACCTCCTTGTGGTTTGTCTGTTTTATGGCTCAGCCATGTACACATACCTCCAACCCACGGGCAGTTACTCTGAGAGCGAGGGAAAATTTGTTGCCCTTTTCTATACTATCATCATTCCCATGCTCAATCCTCTGATCTATACCCTAAGGAACAAGGACATGAAAGGGGCTCTCTGGAAAGTACTAGAAAGAGGCAGAGACAGAGAGTAACAGATTAATGAAATTTGAATAATTTTTTGTCAGAGCCCTCAGATGATGGAGCCCATCCTGTTCGTTGTAGAGTAGTTAGTGTATGGAAAACAGTTCTCAACAGGTCTCAGGGTTTTGGTTATCTTGTTTAGAAGTTTGAATTGGATTTTTATTGGGATGTTCAGTTTTTGTGATCAGTGTAGCAGGGAGGAAGTATTGGTTCATATCACTACTTTCTAAAGGAATGAGTCTGAATCATGACCAATTGGGAAGGATGAACGTTGGATTCTTGATGTTTCAAAATAAGAGAAGTATTAATTAAAAATAACCCCCATTTTTCAAGTCAGATACCAATGTGATTCCACATAGATGGCACTGTGACAAAGGCAGAGCACTTGAGTTAACACTGATTTTCTAATTTTCTATGACCCTGGCCCAACTTCTTCATGTCTCAGGGCCTGTTTCAAAGGTCTCTTACAGAGGTCACTCTTCTAGGATACTTGGAGAAAATAATTCATCAAGAACAGGGCTATTTCATGGAGCATGTAAGTTTCAGACAGGGGTGTCATTTACCCACTAAAGAAAAAACCAAAATCATTTGGTTAGCACTGAATAAAGGAAGAGAGTAATGTCTTGTCAGTCTCACCAAGAATCTTAGTTATGCTGTTTGGTGTCATTGAGAAGAAATTTCCCATGTAAGACAGAAGACAATAGAGAAGAAATCAGTATACAATAACGAATGAATGGAAAAATTTTAAATAAAAATAATCTATATGCTGTACATCAGCAGATAAAAGGAAATTTTACAGGAAAATATTTATCTCAAAGTTAACTAAGGAAATAAAAAGAAACCAAGCAAAAGGCTAATAAATACTTATCATTTGACCACATGTGAAGTTTTATATCTGGGTTATACTCTATTCCATTTGTGTATGTCCCTCTTTACAGCAGTACACAGTTCCACCATTTTCATTGCACTACACATATTTAGAGGATGGTTTCATGAAGAAAATTACAGGTATCTTTGTTAATAACCCTTTGCTGTGTTTGCAAATTTCAATTTGACTGAATCATCTTTTATTTGAATAGCTATCACTAGTATTTGATTAATATGTGAAAATTTGTTTTGCATAAATATTCATTAATCCTATAAGAGCATTGTGAGAGATAGTTCTATTTATATTCCCTGCTTATTAAGGACAATGCTGTTTCAGAGTTTTTAAGGAATTTATTCAAGTTCACATAGCAAATAAGGGATGAAGCTGAGACAAACTTTCTGTGATCCTAACGAGAACCCTTATTATAACACATTGCCAGTTCTATTTTCTGAGAGCAAACTTGTAATAGAGAAATATTGAGGTTAGAAAGAAAGGTGGTAGATGATATAAAAGGGCTCTAGGGTAATACAAAAGTAAAAGGACAGTCTCTTCAACAAATGGTTCTGGAAAAACTGGCTATCCACATGCAAAGGATGAGTGTGGCCCACCTGTGCATGAGTGCATGCACACACACACACACACACACACTCTTACCTTTCACATTACATGGAAAACTATAAAGCTTTCCTAAGAAAATATGAGAAAAATTTCATGACATTAGAAATTGGCAATGAATTCTTAGATATGACGCCAAAAGCATAGATAACAGAAGTAAAACTATATAAATAGGCCCACATCAAAATTAAAATTTTTGTGCATCAAAAGACACAATCAACAGAGTGAAAGAACAAAGTATCCAATAGAAGATAATTTTTCCAAATCACATGTCTGGTAATGGATTAATATTCATAATATATAAAGACCACCTACAGTTCAACAACAAAAATGAATAACCTGATTTAAAGACAGTTAAAGGAATTGAATAGGCATTTCATTAAAGAAGATATACAAATGGCTAGCAAGCACAATAAAAAATGCTCAAATAACTGATCATTAGTTAATGCAAATCAAAACCTCACACATATGCTACTTGTATCTATTAGGATGAATAGTATTTTTAAAACCCAAAGATAACATGTGATAATGAGAATATAGTGAAATTACAATGTCTTATGCACTCTTAGTACTAATATAAATTTCTGATATCTCAATGGAAAAAAAGTATGGTGTTTCCCATTATAAAATAAATAAAAATAGAATTATCAAATTGTCTAGCCATTTTATTTCTGAGTACATATTCAAAAGAACTGAACACAGTGTTTTGAAGAGATATTTGCATGCCCATTGTACTAGGGTTGTCCAGAAAGGCAGGACTATGTGGGAGGAAATATGAAGGCATTTATTAGGGGAATTTGCTCATGTAGTTAAAAAGGTTGAGAAGCCCCACAGCAGGCCATCTGCAAGCTGGAGACTGAAATGCCAGTAATATGGTCAGTCTGAACGCTTCAGAACAAGGGAAGCCAATATTGTAACTTTCACCTGAGAGTGAGCCCTGAGAACAGGGGTCCCTGGCTTAAGTCCTGGAATCCAAAGACTAGGAAGCCTGGAGTCCTGATGTACAACCAGGGAGAAATAGTGTGCTCCAGGACGGAGAGAGGGGGGCAGGAGAGAAAAAAACAGAGAAAGAGAGAGAGAATTCTGTTTGTTTTATTTTATTTTTATTTTTTTGGTATTCTATCCTGGTTCCCAGCTAATTAGAGAGTGCCCACTTTCTTTCTTTTCTCCTTTTTTTTTTGATTTTGTAGTTGTAAATGGACAGAATGTCTTTATTTGATTTGTTTATTTTTATGTGATGCCAAAGATCTAGCCCAGTGCCTCATCATGCTAGACAAGTACTCTGCCACTGAGCTATAGCCCCAGCCCGAGAGTGCCCACTTGCCCACTTTCTACCTTGAACAGATCTTCTCAACTACACTAACATCACTAACATGTTAATATACTCTGGAAATATCCTCACAAAAACATTCAGAAATAATGCTTTACCAGTTCTTTTGGTATTTATTAATCCAGTTAAATTGACAATAGAAATTAACTAATTAACCATCAAACCTGTATCCATAGCAGCATCATTCATTCACATTAGCCAAGAAGTACAAGCAATACCACTGTTCACATACAGGTGAATGGATGTGTACAATGTGGCCCACCTGTCCATGAGCGCACACACGCGAGCGCGCGCGCGCACACACACACACACACACACACACTCAACGGAACTCTATCCAGCATTTAAAAAAGTCAATTCAAACATATACTATAGCATGGTAGAACTTTGTGAACTATAAAGTATAATCTAAGTTAAATAGCCAGTCACAAAAAGACAAATACTGTATAATATAGAGAATTCATAGAAAGAAAAATTAGAATTGTTGTTTCTAGGGATTAGAGAAGAGAAAAATGGGGAGTTGTTATCTAATGGATATAGAATTTCACTTTTGTAAGAATAAATAGTTCTGGAGACCTGTCACACAACAATACGAATATCTATAATGCCATTGACCTGTATACTTAAAATGGTTAAAATGGTAAAATTTATGTTATGTTTATTTGATAACAATCACACAAAGCACTTAAAATTAGTAGTGTTCTAAACATCAGTAATTATTATGTAGAAAATGTCATAGAAAAATTTATAATGACCTTCATAGAGAAAATTACAAAATATATCTGAGGAACATGTAAAAACACCTAAATCATTATAAAGATTGACATATTCATGTTTGCAAGAATCTAAGAATTTTCTACTTTTCTCAAACAAATTCTAATTATTCTCCAATGTAATTCTAAAAATATCCAAAGAGAGGCCTTCCATAGAACTTTAATAGACTTTAACATTCTCATGAAAAAACAAAAAGCCAAAAAGAGTAAAGAGACTTCTTCTAAAAAGTAAAAAATCTTTGGAGACCTGGGCTATAAATTATCAAGTTGTAAATCTAATAATAAAGACAATGGGTATGATCAGAAGAACAGAAGATGGAACAGCTGATAAAAAGAAGCACCAGAAAGAGATCCATGCATATAGTGAAATTTGATACATGCCAAAGGAAAAATTACCAGGGAAACTGGGGTGGTCCATTAAGTGTTACTCAGACAATAGATTATCTGAAACAAAAAATATAAATCTCTATGTTAAACCATACACCAAGTTGATTTGAGGCCTCAATGTGAAAAAGCAAGATACCAAATTTTTCAGGAGACCATAGGTAAGAATATACCTAGGTGCTCAGACTTTTTTTGTAGTTTTTTTCCTCATTTTTCTTAGTTTTTAGGGAAAATATTAACATATATTAATTGTACATACTAATGGGGTTTAGCATGATATTTCCATACATGCATAGAGCATGCATGGATCAAATCCAACAACCTCCCTCCTACTTCAACTCCACACCTTTTCCAGTATCCAGTAGTCACTATTCTACTTTAAGGTTGACTCTTTTAGCTTCCATAATGAGAGAGAATATGCAGTACTTATTTCCTTTCCATTTGGCTTACTTCACTTAAGTATAATGCCTCCTGCTTCACTTTTCTTGCTAAGGATTGCTTTGGCTTTTCTGGGTCTCTTACTTTTCCAAATGAATTTCATGATTGCTTTTTCTAATTCTATGAAGAATGTAATTGGGACTGTAATAGGAATTGCATTAAATCTGTATAATAGTTTTGGAAGTATGGCCATTTTGATGATATTAATTTTGCCTATCCAAGATTATTGGAAATCTTTCCATCTTCTGAGGTCTTCTTCAATTTATTTCTGGTGGCTCTGGCTATAGTTTCAATTTCTCTCTGATTGCTCTAGCTAGATATTCAAGGATTATGCTAAATAGAAGTGGAGAATGAGGACATCCTTGTCTTGTTCCAGTTTTTAGAGGTAATGCTTCCAATTTTTCTCCATTTAGAATTCTGTTGACTTTGGGCTTAACATAGATACCTTTTATAATGCTGGGTTATGTTTTTACTATCCCTAGTTTTTCTAATGTTTTAAACGTGAGGAGGCATTGTATTTTGTCAAATGCTTTTTCTGCATCTATTGAGATGGTCATATGATTCTTATCTTTAAGTCAATTTATGTGATGTATTATGTTTATTGATATCCATATGTTGAACCAACCTTGCATCCCTGGGATGAACCCCACTGAATAATGCTACACTCTTTAAAATATGTTTTTGTATGTAATTTATCAGAATTTTGGGGGGAATTTTTGCACCTATGTTCATCAGGGATATTGGTCTGAAGTTTTCTTCCCTTGATGTGTCTTTGTCTGGTTTTTGTATCAGGGTGATATTAGCCTCATAGAATGAGTTTGGGAGTGTTCAATCCTTTTCTATTTCATGGAATAATTTGAGGAGTATTGGTGTTAATTCTTCTTTGAAGGTCTTGTAGAATTTGGCTGAGAATCCATCTTGTCCTGGGCTTTTCTTGATTAATAGGCTTTTGGTGGTGTCTGCTATTTCATTACTTGAAATTGATCTGTTTAAATTTAGTATGGCCTCTTGGTTCAGTTTGGGTAGATCATGTGTCTCTAGAGATTTGTCAGTGTCTTCAAGATTTTCTATTTTATTTGAGTATAAATTTTCAAAATAGTTTCTAATTATCTTCTCTATTTCAGTAGTGTCTGTCATGATATTTCCTTTTTCATCACAAATGTTAGTAATTTGAGTTTTCTTTCTCTCTTTGTTAATATAGCTAAGGGTTTATCCATTTTATTTTTCAAAGAACCAACTTTTTGTTTTGTCAATTTTTTGAATTGTTTCTTTTGTTTCAATGTCATTGATTTCAGCTCTGAATTTAATTATTACCTGTATTCTCTTGCTTTCGGTGTTGATTTGTTCTTCTTTTTCTATGGCTTTGAGATGTAATATTAGGTCATTTATTTGTTGACTTTTTATTATTTTAATGAATGAGCTCAATGCAATGAATTTCCTCTTAGCACTGGCTTTCATAGTGTCCCAAAGATTTTGATATGTTGTATCGGTGTTTTCATTATCTCTTAGTACTTTTTTTATTTCCTCCCTGATTCCTACTACTATCCATTCATCATTCAATAGTATGTTATTTAGTCTCCAGGTGAAGTACTTTTTAATTTCATCATTGATTACTAGTTTTACTCTATAATGATATGAAAGAATACAGGGTAGTGTGTGTGTGTGTGTGTGTGTGTGTGTGTGTGTGTGTGTGTGTATTTGCTGAGAGTCACTTTGTGGCATAACATTTGGTCTATTTTAGAGAAGGATCCATGTGCTGCTGAGAAAAAAAGTGTATTCACCCATGGATAGATGAAATACTCTATATATGTTCATTAATTCTAAATTATTGATTGTATTATTTAGTTTTATAGTTTCTTTGTTTAGCTTTTGTTTGAAAGATCTATCCAGTAGTGAGAGAGGAGTGTTAAAGTCACCCAGAATTATTGTGTTGTAATCTATTTGATTCTTGAAATTAAGAAGAGTTTGTTTATTGTACATAGATGTTCCATTGTTTGGAGCATACATATATATAAGATTGTTATGTCTTGTTTACAGTATAAAAAGCCCTTCTTTGTCCCTTCTGATTAACTTTGGCTTGAAGTCCACTTTATCTGATGTGTGGATTGAAATCTCTGCTTGTTTATGCAGTCCATGTGAGTGTTATGTTTTTTCCCACCCTTTCACCTTCAGTCTGTGGATGTCTTTTCCTAAGAGGTGAGTCTCTTGAAGATAGAATATTGTTGGATCTTTTTAAAAAATTCAATCTACCAGTCTATGTCTTTTGATTAATGAGGTTAGGCCATTAACATTCAGGTTATTATTGAGATATGATTTGTATTCCTGATCATTTGGGTTTATTTTTGGATTTTAACTTGACTTGGTTTCACCTTTGATTGATTTCTCTTTGGTGTGGTCCTCCCTTTGGTAGTTTTTTTTTCATTTCCTCCTCATGTATTGTTTTGGTAGTATGGCCATTTTGACAATATTAATTTTGCCTATCCAAGATTATTAGAAATCTTTCCATCTTCTAAGGTCTTCTTCAATTTCCTTCTGGTGGCTCTGGCTATAGTTTCAATTTCTTTCTGATTGAACATTGCTAAGAATGTTCTATAGTGCAGGCTTTCTAGTTGTGAATTCTTTTAACTTTTGTTTATAATGGGAGGTTTGAATTTCATCTTCAAATCTGAAGCTTAGTTTAGCTGGATATAAAATTCTTGGTTGGCATCCATTTTCTTTCAGAGCTAGATATATGCTATTCCAGGACCTCCTGGTGTTGAGGGTCTGGATTGAGAAAACAGCTGAGATCTGAATTGGTTTTTTCCATATATAATTTGGCTTTTTTCTCTTGCAACCTTTAAAATTCTATCCTTATTCTGTGTGTTGGTCATTCTCATTATAATGTTGTTTGCTTTGGGCCTGCTGTAAAATTTTGTACTTTTGGGATTTTGTAAGACTCTCATAGTTGATTTTCCATTTTATTCTTTAGATTTGGGAAATTTTCTAATATTATATCATTGAGAAGGTTGTGCATTCCTTTAATTTTTCCACAGCTTTGTGTTTTCTGATAAATATTAAATTTGGTCTTCATGTTATTCCATGTTTCTTGGAAGTTCTGTTCATTGTTAACTAACCATTTGGTCTGTACTGACTTTATTTTCAAGAGTATATATTTTGTCTTCATTTCCTGAGGTTCTGTCTTCCAAGTGGTCTAGTCTTAGTGACACTTTTCATTGGATTTTTAATTTGGTTTATTTTTCCTTCAATTTTGAGGATTTCTGCTTGGTTCCTTTTTATAATCTCTGCCTCTTTGTTGAAGTGATCTTTCACTTCCTGTATTTTCTCTATGATACCATCCTTTATTTCAAAGATCAGTCTAACTGTGTACCTTCTAAACTCCTTCTCTGATATTTCTTTTACTATGTTTTCTATGGATTCTATTGTTGGAATAACTTCATTTGTTTGAGGTGCTTTGTTTCCTTGTCTTTTCATATTGTTTGTATGTCTTCCTACCTAGTGATATGAAGCTAAGGCAGTACAGTTTCTACCCTGTAGTCTTGTAGTGTTCCTGAAGGCTTCCAGTACCTCACCTTTAAGGGAGAGACCAATATGAACAGCACTCAATGCAAAAAATATACAGCCTTAAACCAAGTAGCTCCAATAGGTGTTGTGTTCAATTATTATCTACAATATGAATAGTAAGTTTGCTAAAAGAGTTTACTATTTTAAATGCTGGACAAATGGGAACAGTAGTGTAAGATGTGATGTTTATGAGGGAGGAGAGAAGACATAACAATTTATAATAAGAGTGAAGGAAGAATTAATAGGGGTTGGCTGTTAGCATGAGAGAAGTGAGAAAGAGAATCCAGGGAGACAGATAAGTGAGTGAAAAAATATATACAAATTTTGAAAAATAATAATAAAAAAATAAGACTACACAACAAAACTCTAATATACTACTTAGACATCCCATGCCTCAATAAATTGATGCATAAAAAATGTTTGGATTCAAAGGTGGTAAAGATGTGAGCGAGAGAAAAATAAAATAATAAAAATAATAATAAGGGCCAGGATTGTGGCTGAGTGGTAGAGGCACTGGGTTCAATCCCCAGCACCACAAAAAATAAAATAAAGGTATTTTGTCCATCTACAACTAATTTAAAAAAATAATAAAAAATTAAAAAGAAAAGTTTCAATGGAAACTTGAACAATTGCTTCCGTTGTCTTTCAAAAAATTTTCTCAGCTGCCCTTCTCCACAGATGGGTGGGATTGTCTAGATTTTGATGGTAGCTCCAGTCTGGTGGGTGCTGGACTGGTTGGCTGGGTGAGCTGATAGCAAGATATGCTCACATCTTCTTCTAGTCTTCCCACCCATTGTATCTGGCCCCTTCCTTCCCTGTGCACATCAGGACTCACTGAGCTGGAGAGAGCCAAGTTCTCTCCAGTTTCTCCAACCTGTGCTCCCTCTGGAGAACTGCCCCCCATATTTAGCTTTCCACAGGCTAGTCAGGCCCAGACTGGCCCACTCAGACCTAGCTGCAATCTGACAGATCTGGGCTTCAGATTGCCCAGGCTCTGCCTTGCTGCAGTCCCAAGATCTCAATGCTGTTCCAACTTGCAGAGACACCACCAGGGATGTGCTCACACAAAGGAACAACCCTGCAAAGAGGCAGCCAGATGGCAACATATTCACCAGGAAGAGCTCAGTGCAGGTACCCCGACAATATATCTCCAGGCCCTGGCAGGTGACCTCAAACTGAGTCGGTTACACTCCACGATGGCAGAGGTGGCAGCAGCAAACCTGCAGGCCCCTTGTTCCTGGACTCCCTGGCTCTGGCCAGTGTCCCAAGATGGTTGTAGCTGTGTGTAACCAAGCCTGCAGGTGCTCTGACAATGAACTTCCAGGCAAAAATGGGCAGCAGGCAGCAGGCGATCCATGGGCAAACAGTGGGCCATTGGCTGGTGGATGTCAGGAGGTGGGCAATGGGCAAGCAAAAGGCGGGCAAGTGGGCAAATGATGGCCATTGGGCAGCAGTCAGAGAGCAATCTCTCCAGATGGATTTGCTGTGCTCCCACAGGGTTGACAAGTGAGGTGCTGGATAAAGATCCACACTGCATCAAAGTAGAGGCCACTGAGGATTGGAGAGGAAACTGTGAAAAAAGATAGTCCACACAGCTTGGCAGACACCAGTCAGGATCTGCGCAAATCTTCAGCAGCTTGACCTCTGGCTCTGGGCAGTGTTGCAGGCAATCTACACAGAGTCTACACAGAGAGCCTTGTATACTGCACTGTGACCTTCACTGAACAATCTCAAAGATTCATTTTTTGAGAAGACACAACCATAGGAAAAGGATTATTATTAAACATACATGGACACAAACACATGTGTGTGAGTGCAAGTGTGCACACACACATACATACATACATATTCCCCATAAAGTGAAAACTAAGCTAGATATTAGGAGGTGTTTTCATTGTGCCTAATCAATGGAAGATTAATATGCACAAAATAAAATTGATCTTACAAGTCTTGTTGAAAAGCAAAAATATACCAATAAAATAGAAAAATACATATTTAGATAATTTCGGAAGAAAATTAGGCAACATATAATGTGAAAAAATGCTCACCCTCACTCATAATCAATGACAAGCAAATTAAAATTGTCAATGAGGTACAATTACATACTTAACACATTAGTAAACATTTAAAGCTTTTTTGTGTGTTTTATTTTGCTAGGACAGAGAAGAGACAAATTCTAGTGATTCTAAGTATCTTTCAATGTTGAAGATACTTTGTATTTTTGGACTCAGATTTGACTGTGATAAACCATTTAGAAAAAACTCTTGTCCACAGACACAAGAGCAGGGTATAAAAATGCTCATTGCCATATTGTTTGAAGTGGCCAAATATTTGAAACAGCATATAGATTGTTCTTTGAATATGTGACTAAAGGGTGGTATATTAATGCCATGATTCTATGTAGCAGTTAAAATGAGTGAACCCCTCAACCCCCACCAAGTAGAAAACCATCTGAGGAGGCCAGTGACAGTCATTTTCACTTATGACCCATTTCTTCATATTTATCCTGTGTTTATAAATATATAGTAGAATGTGGGAAAGATTTTTACACTCGGAATCAAAGGGATTTTGTTTTAATTATGGATTTCCCATTTTAGTAATTTCTTGGTTACAGCGAGTTTGTTAAATTATTCTGAGTTTTTGGTCTACAGGTTTCCAAGGACTTTCTGTTATCTATAAATGATGAAAATAGTTGCGACACCTTCTCAGGGTTATTCTTGGACAATAAAAGGAAGTTTTCCATTGGGTTTAGAGGGATCATAATACATAAAAATAAATTTGTGTTAATGGTTATAGTCTATGAGTTCCATTTGACCAATGTCTTAATTAGCAATATATTTTTAAATGCAAATTTTATGAAAAGTATAAAGGTATGAAATAAAGGTTTTAGTGAAAGCATGAAGTGTTATTTTTCCTGTTAAAATCCCAATCAGTAAATGGGCTAAGGAACTGAACAGACACTCCACAGAAAAAGAAATAGAATCAATCAACAAACATATGGAAAACTTTTTAACATCTCTAGCAATTAGAGAAATATAAATCAAAATACTCTAAAATTCATCTCACTCTCTTCAGAAAGGCAATTATCAAGAATACAAGCAATAATAAATGTTGGTGAGGATGTGGGGAAAAAGGCACACTCTTACATTGCTGGTGGGACTGCAAATTGGTGCACCCAGTCTGGAAAGTAGTATGGAGATTCCTCAGAAAACTGGGAATGGAACCACAATTTGACCCAGCTATCCCAACCTTGGTTTATACCCAAAGAACTTAAAATCAGCATACTACAGTGACATAGCTGCATCAATATTTATAGCAGCTCAACTCACAGTAGCTAAGCTACAGAACCAAACAAGCTGCCCTTTAACAGATGAATGGATAAAGAAAATGTGGTACATATAAACAGTGTAATATTACTCAGCCTTAAAGAAGATTGAAATGATGACATTTGCAGGTAAATGGATAGAATTGGAGAATATCATGCTAAGCGAAGTAAGCCAATCCCCAAAATCCAAAGGCCAAATGTTCTTTCTGATTAGTGAATACTGATCCATATTGGGGGAGGGCATGGGAAAAATAGAGGAACTTTGATTGGGAAAAGGGGAGGGGGAGAAGGAAGGGCATATGGGGGCAGGCAAGATGGTAGAATGTGATGGACATTATTACCCTAGGTACATGTATGACTGCACATACGGTGTGATGCTACATCATGTACAACCAGAGAAATGAAAAGTTATGCTGAAATTGTGTACAAGGAATCAAAATGCCTTCTGTTGTCATATATACCTAGTTAAAATAAATAAATTTTAAAAAAGAAATTTCATTAGTTCTTGCCTAAAGTTGAGGGTGAGAAGGGCAAGAGACTGTGAATGGGCATGACTTATCATTTTGGGTTAATGAAAATATTAAAAAATGACGGATGCACAGTTCCAGGAATGTAGTAAAAATAATTGAATTTCATACTTTAAATGTGTGAACTGTATAATGGGTGGATTGTTTCTTCATAAAGATGTTGAAAGTAATATGTGCTATTTACAAGGAACAGAAAACTGTCATTGTGTGAAGAAAATTCCATCTCTCCCCACTTGTTTTCTATATTCAACATCTTTTATCTAATAAGCAGCACAGTAAAACCATTCCCATACTTTTCTTTATGTTTATATAGCCACACATTTGCACGCATGTAGATCCTCCATTCATTACAGAAATAAGACAGTGCTATCCATGCTCCCAGAGTAAAGGTGGACACTATTGCTACTTTGATTTCAAATATTTAAGGTGATGTAGGTCTCTCATTGGCTGTGGACTTTTGTGGAACCAGAGATTGCATTTTCTATGTTTATTTCAGGCAAAGAGTAAGCACCGAATAAGTACTTGTACTACTCTAACCCTAATTACCATGGAGTAAATGTCTACCACACACCAGGCACCTCACATACATTGTGCTATTAATCCATAAACACTGTTACAGAATATGCCACATTAACGCCATCTTTATGATGAGAAAACTGAAGCTCAAGCCTATCAAGAAAGCTCTTCAAAGTTGTAAAGCTAGTAATAGCAGAGCCATTTCCCTGTATCACATTATGATGTTTTTAAAGCACATAGAAAATTTTGAATCTAAATAAGATTTTTATTTATCATAGCATTTGGCATAATGTTAATTTCTCAATAAGGAATTGTTGTTTGAGCTAATAAATGAATTCATTTTATTTTAAAATTTGTTGTGGATAAAAGCAGGGTATAAAGAAATAAGAAATATTAATACATAGTATAGTGTATGAAAGAAATATATAACTTCAAATTTTTGATCAAGGAAGTAAATATTTAGTTGCTAGGTAAAATGAGAACATGAGCATTAGATGCAGATATCAGGGAAAAAGACATTTGGATTGTGGTGACAATGGTGGCTCCAAGTGAGACATAGAATTTGGTCTGATTGAAGGTCTGATAGGATGAGGGTCAAAGTAAGGAAAGTGGGAGAAATCCAAGACTTCAGAGTCCCATGAGCAAGGGAGAAGTTGTGTTCTGGGGACAGCATATACATCAGTTTGGTTTGGGCAGAATGTGATGAAGGGCGTGAACTGAGAATTGCAAGGCAGATATTGAGCCAGTAAGTTGATTTTAATTGCCAGGTAGGGGCCCAGAAGTCTCCAAGGTTGCCCTTGGTAAACAATTCTTTCTCCAATGCTTTTAAGGAGGACTTCCAATTCCCCAGGGCAGAAGTGATATACTTAGCGTTAGAGTCAGGAGGTGGTTTGATATTGCACCAGCTCCTTCCTGGAATGTGTGTGTTAGAGTGTGCCCAGGGGTCGGGAGGATTCTCTTAAACCTATTATGTTATGAGTATCAGCAGACTCCCCTGTTGGAGGAGAACACCATATGTAATTATGATTTCTCCAGGACAATAGCTCTGATCCATACTCTTTACCTTAAAGATAAAGTCAGGAAAAAGGAGGTAAGTGTCCCTCTCAGCCATCTCCAGATGTTACCAGTCCTCAATGGATCTCACGAGGCCTTTGGAAACAATTGAGTTGAAGCAGGTTAAATCATCAGTTTTCTTTCCTGGAACTGCCTGGATGGGCTACTTTGGCTTCACAATTAATACAAAACTAGAAAATTTTCTATAGGTAACTAGCAATGGGTTCCATTAGGTTGATTCCCTAGCTTGAGTATATAGAAATGTTAAATTCGCGCTAGATATATTTTATCACTGATAGTCTTTCTTTCTTTATCACCTTTCTATTCATCCACCTACTCATCTATACTCAGTATGTCAAAAAATAATCTTACCTGTTTCTCTTTCTCTCCAAGTACCTAAACTTAGTGTAAACACATATTCTTTAAATGTAAAATGTGAGGATTAGCTTAAAACCATTTTGAAATCCTTTTCAGTACACAAGTACTGTAGTGCCAAGGTTTTCATATGGAAAGTAAATAGTAGATATCAGAGCCAGGTGACAAAGGATAGAGGCATGGTCAGAGGAGTTTGTTTGTTTGTTTGTTTGTTTGCTAATTTTCATAAATCAATAAAGACTTCTTGGAGAAATAAACAACAGGAAGGAATACATCCTAGATGGAGACAATGTTCTGTGTTGGGAGTCAAAGTTAAAATGAAGAATTTGTTAATTTCAGACTTTTGATGTGAACCAAAATGACTGAACTCCAACTGTAGTTTTCTGGTCTTATGCTAGAAAATGTTGGTGGGGTATTATTATTGGACATTTGATAGAGAGATCTTGTGCATCACCCTGAGGACTTGTGTGAAAGAATGGATACTGTTTGATTGCTTATGTAAGACAATGTACCTGGGTAAGTGGATGATGGAGTTTGCAGAAGAGTAGACTACAATTGACAATGCACAGAATGTTTTGGTGACTTCCTAGATTTGATAATGAGTTCAGTCTTCCACAAACTAATAAGAGTACCACACGTGAGACATATTGGAGGAAGTGAAATTCAGTTCAGATTTAAGGATGGATGATCTTGCAATAAAGGTAATTAAAAAGAGACATTGGAACTTCCTCCCTTTGCTCAGAGCATTAAATTTTCTGGCCGGAATGTGGCTCCATTATAAAAAGCCAATATTGTAAAATTGGCAGACTCTTATGAAGAACAGAGTATTGCATTTGTCTAAAAAGCTTGTAAACATGATTTATGAACTCAAGAATTTTATTATTTAAATAGATTAGGCACACATAGACTTATTCACACATGAATATACACACACATCTACACATAGAGATAAATTTTAGCAATCAGTTATCACTGATTGCTAAATTGCTAATGATATAAATTATCATGCTTTTCTTTAGAATCCTCTTTTTTTAATCCAAAAAATCAACTTAAAACACCTGTTTCTCATGCAGGATGTTTTCAGATGACTTATTGACTTCATTGTCCTTAAATTCCATATATTTTATCAAATTTTTAATCCAAATCCACCGACAAGAACTGGAAATTACTCAAAATTCTGTTTGGTCAGTATAGAGTGTTAGGTATTATGCTTTTATTTAAATGTGAAATTGTAGGATAATTTGCCTACATATGTATGGCATAAAAATAAGAGTCATTAGATACAAGTTATCTCAGCACAATATCATTTCATTCTTTTACTGGAATGATAGGTTTGGGAAATATGAGAGGAAATGGAAATTTTGAAGCTGTTACCTTCATTTGAGGAACATGGAATGAAGCAAAGCTTGCATATCATAATGCTTTTCCTCAATATTTGGAAGATTGCTATTTATTTTGTGTGCCCCCTCACCCACTCATCTGCATGTCCTGGGACTCTCCTGATGAAGGCTCTATGCTGTGTAATCCCTGAGGCATTTGACCAGGGTCAAACCTTACCTACCTCAGTTATGAGATGTAGGACTAGCGATAATATGTTTGAATTTTTTTTTAGTTCATATGAGTAATAACTTTCATCTGCTCTTGAAAGATGGAAGGGACTCCCAGGAGTTGTGCAGATAAGAATAATTTTTCTCCTCCCATGACTTCTGAATGTAGAAATGAAGCAGACCTGTGGAGACAGGAATACAGCGGTGAATTAATTAACCGGACCTGGTTTCATGAAAATGAAAGATTACTGATGGACACATGGACACTGCCAAGTGGTTAAAATGTACAAAGCACACTCTTTGTAGCTTGAGAATATAGAAAACAATTTAATTACAATCAGAAACCTGTGAAACATGTTAATTTCTCTACAACTAAGTAAATTGATGCACAAAAGCAGATTTTTTAGTAAAATTTTCACTGGTCAGTGATAGAATTGTCCTAAAAGGATCTGACCATGGACTTCTATGGCTATTTCACTTTACCTCAGTGCTCAGGGTGGAAAAAGGAAAAAGAAAAAGACAAAAGACAAAAACAACTTTGGAGTATTGGTTAAGTGAACCACATATTAATACTTTATTATTATAATTCACATTTTCTTAATTTTTCCATAAGGATATCAAGGAAAACAACCAAATTCTTATTGGAATCTTGTTCTAGTGTTGATGCATTGATAATGATCTTTCAGTTTGGTAGACTTTGTAAAAAGAGAAATAAATTAATCTGGCAAGATTGTATTGAGAACATGCTAAATGTATTTTGATCACTGTTTTCTCTTTTGTGCTTCCTGACACACTTTCTTAGAATCTTTTTGGATTTTTTAAAATCACAAGTAATATCAACCTTTCACAGCAACTTCTTATGTCTATCTTACTTATCAGAGTTTATTAATGTGGATTAGCAGCTAATAAGCAAGTTTCAGAGGGGAAATGAATTTATCTTGAGATTTGAAGGAAGAGTCAAATGTTTCACTCAATAAAATTATTTAAAATAAACAAGAACAAGAGTAACATTAATTTAGAACTTCTCATATGCCAGAAGAGAAGACACCGATATTTTTTAAACTCACTCCGTTCTCCACCACCCAGGAGCTCACAGTATGGAGAGGGCGAAAGACATGTACAAGACTTTCAGTAGGTATGACAAGTGCTAAAGAGAAACTCTACAAAGAAGATTGGCCTAGAGAGGAGAAATAACTCTTCCTAGAGAGTTAAGGGATGTATTTATCAATTGCACAAAAAGGCAGGAAATATTCCGGGCATGAAAACTCATCTTGAGGAACATATTTTGTTGCAAATTATTTTTTCCCTTAAAGGAAAACACATATGTGACTTGCAGGTGGTCACCAACAGGGCTTCCATGATTGGTGTGGTGACAATATTCATGAGCAGAAGAAAGCAGATGAGCACCCAGGAGTTAAACTTGTAATCTCAGCCTGGATCTAGTTTTAGATCTTAACCTATTGAAACACTCTACCTAATAGGTCAAGAAGAGAAGCAAAGTAAAATAGAATAATAATGCCACTTTTTACACATTTGCATTTTAAAAGTAGTGCTCACATTATTAGCTGCTAATCCACATTAATAAACTCTGATAAGTAGGTAGGCATAAGAAGTTGCTGTGAAAAGTTGATATTACTTGTGATAAAAAAATCAAAAAAGATTATAAGAAAGTGTGTCAGGTTAGGTCCTCATCTCACTGCTGTGAGGGAGGCAATACATCATCTCTACTTTCAGACCAAGAGGCATCATATCCATCATATCCTGGCTAAAGTCTGGTCACAGATAGGCAATAGCGCTGTGGTTCAAACACAGATGACATCAATCATAATATAGTGATTTGGAGTCTAAAGAAAAGAGTCAGAATAGAAGACTGAACAGAAGTGAATTGAATAGCAAGGTATAAAATAAAAATATGGTTTTGGATGTATTTAGTTGTTATTGTGAAATGTTTTAACCCATGTTTCTCATAGGATCCATTGAATTTTCTTTTGCTGTTTGTGCAGGAGCAAGGCTATGGGAGGTTTCAATGCCAGTTTTGGAGAGGGCTTCATTTTGGTGGGCTTCTCAGATTGGCCTCAACTGGAACTCATCCTTTTTGTTTTTATTTCAATTTTCTACTCCCTAACTCTCATTGGCAACACCACCATCATTGCTCTCTCGCGACTGGACCCTCGACTGCACACGCCCATGTACTTCTTCCTCTGCCACCTCTCCTTCCTGGACCTCTGCTATACCACCAGCACTGTGCCCCAGCTGCTGATCAATCTCTCCAGACTTGACCAGACCATCACCTATGGAGGGTGTGTGGCCCAGCTCTTCATTGTCCTCGCCCTGGGTTCCATTGAGAGTATGCTGTTGGTGGTGATGGCCTTTGACCGCTATGCTGCTGTGTGTCGTCCACTCCACTACACAGCCATCATGCACCCACTTCTCTGCCTGACTCTGGCTATTGCTGCCTGGATGGGAGGCCTCATGAACTCTCTGATTCAGACAAGCCTCATGATGGCCATGCCTCTCTGTGGCCTCCATTACCTGAACCACTTTTTCTGTGAGATGCCTGTATTTTTGAAGCTGGCTTGTGAGGACACAGAAGGCACAGAGGCCAAGATGTTTGTGGCCCGCGCCATAATCTTGGTCTTTCCTGCAGCACTGATTGTTGGCTCCTATGCACACATTGCTCAGGCAGTGCTGAGGATCAAGTCAATGGCTGGGCGCAGAAAGGCTTTTGGGACATGTGGGTCTCACCTCCTGGTGGTTTCTCTTTTTTATGGGTCAACCATTTACACATACCTCCAACCCACAGGCAGTTACTCTGAGAGTGAAGGAAAGTTTGTTGCCCTTTTTTATACTATAATTACCCCCATGCTCAATCCTTTGATCTATACCCTAAGAAACAAGGATGTGAAGGGGGCTCTGAAAAAGATAGCAGGAAGAGGCAGAAACTCAGGGTAGAAGAGGAAAGGGACATCAATACAATTTTGTATGGTAGCTCTTCAATTATAAAACCCAACCTGTTCTTGCAAGGCAGTTGGTTAGTAGAAAGGCCTTAGGGTTTTGGTTTCTTCTGTGTTTGGAAATGGGAAGAGAAAATATATTGAGATACTTGCTAGTTCAGGGTCTATGATCAATGTGCAAAAGGGACTAAGCATTTGTATTATAATGCTTGGGAAGTGGATGTCTTGTATCCACTTGTGGGTAGTGGGGATAGGTTCTTGACAAGTCTGAGAGTCAGAGTAAAATTAATTCAGTACTCCAATACCTTCCCAGCATCATGCCATATAGATCACACTGTAACCAAAGGCAAAGGACTTGGATTGAGGCTTACTCTTCTAATTAATTGTTACCCTGGACATGTCCCTTTACATCTTGGGGTCTGTTTTTAAGGTCTCTTGAAGTGGCTAGCCTTCTATAATACTTGGACCAAGTAAGAAGACAATGATCAGAGGTAGTTCATGAAGCATACAAAATGTCACTTACTACTCAAAGAAAAAGGCAAGATCATTGGGAGGCATTATGTAAAAGGAGGAATCAGTGTCTCATTGGGTGCACCTCCAGTCTCAGAAATGCTGCTTGGTGTCATAGACAACACATTTTCATGAAAGAGAAGAGAGTAGAAAAGAAATGGGCATAAGAAAAATGAGCCAAGAGGAAGTTAAATAGAAAAGAATAAAGAATAAATTAGAGCATCACAAATCAAGAAGAAAAAGAGAGAGGAGGGTTGGTGGGGAGAGAGAGAGAGAGAGAGAGAGAGAGAGAGAGAGAGAGAGAGAGAAATATCTTTGTTTATAACCTTTAACAGTGTCCATAAATTTCACATTGAGTGAATCATCTTTTATTCCAAAACAATCATTATATTTGTTTGATATTTGGAAAACTTGTTTTGCAAATATTGTCATTAATCCTTACAACATCATTGTGAGAGTAGTAGTATTCCCTGCTTACTCATGATAAGATTAAGTTTCCAATGGTTTAAGCAACTTATACATGTTCACATGGCAAATATGGAGTGAAGCTGAGACACAGGCTTCTGAGATTCTAAAGGTAATCCACCAGTTCTATTTTCTCAGAACAAAATTGTAATGAAGGAATATTTAGATTTGAAAGAAACATGGTTGGAGGGGGTTTAATGTACTTCACTGTTTCTGGTCAGTGTTCTAAACTCTTCTGATTTATTTACATTTTGGTCAGGGGCCATATTTTCCCCTTCCCAAAGGAATATATAGTTCAAGCATCATGCTATGCATTATACTACATCATCACACTTAATTCTTACAAAATGAAATATAGCTTTATTCCCTCTTCCTGTTAGTTTTACTTATCAGGAGACTGACTTATTTCAAATTACCCACACATTAAATGGAGACTCAATATTTGAATCTCTTATTCAAAATTTTATCTGCCTAAGAATCTATATTTTTTATATTTATTAATTCAAGACACCAACCAATAATCCGCATGAAATAAATATCGTTTTTTTCTCTGTATACTTGTGTATCAAGGTCTAAATAATTTAAACATATGTAAAACCTGATAGAAGGCTTTATTTGAACAAACAGAACTGTATTTAATAAAAATTATTTTATGGTAATGTGTTGCTATTTTACTTAGCTTGCAGAGAATATAGCCACTCAATTATATTCATTGGAGCATGCACCTCATAGTCAAGAAATTTTAAGAGGCCACTGGTATATTTGGGCACATATAGCATTACTTTGTTACAAATCCTATCTTATGGGAAGCAAATGTCATCTCCATGGAAATCAACATCCCTTGGGTTTTGCTGGATCTTCTCACTCTGGCAATGGCTAATTGATCATCAGGGATCCTGGGTCCTCTAATCCTGACAGAGCCCGTGAATGACTTCTATAGTCCCTCAATTGGCAGTCTGATACAGGGAATTAAAGGTGATTTTCCTGCATGTAGTGGAATGTGAACACATTGGCATCCATTTCCTTTGGATTTTTTAATAGTTATTCATTAATTTTCAGAATACATTTTATTATTTATATTTCAGGCTCACAGCATGATATGGGATTCACTGAGAGAGTGAAATGGTCATCATGGTGAAGCACATTAACATATGTTTCATCACATGGGATACTCACATCTGACTTTTTTTGATGACAAGAAATCTATTTAACAAAAGTCCCTAACAACCCAATTTTATTAACTCTATCTTCATTTTGTACATTATATCTCTGGACTTGTTTGATCTACATCTCTCCATTTCTACCCAACTCTCTGCATATGGCAACCAGTGCTTTATTTTCCATCTCTGTAAATTTGACCCTAAAATTGAGATAGGGGCTGGAGTTGTGGCTCAGTGGTAGAGCACTTGCCTAGCACGCATGAGGCACTGGGTTCAATCCCTGGCACCACATAAAAATAAACAAAATAAAGGTATTATGTCCATCTACAACTAAAAATATTTTTTAAAGTGAGATAATGCCATATTTTCTTTCTATGTGTGGTTCACTCAGCATGTTTTCCTGGCTTATTCACACTATGTCCAATGACAGAATTGCTTTCTTTTCTTGAGGAAAGAATAATATTTCATTGTGACTACATATCACAGATTGTTTATTCATTTGTCCATTAATGGACACCAAGGTTGTTTCCACATCTTGGTTATGGTAAATAATACTACAATGGACATGATGTGAGGTGGTAATTTCATGTCCCAGAAGAAGAATTGCTGGATTGTATGATAGTTCTAATTTTAATTTCCTTAGGAAATGTATAGTGGCTTTAGTGTGTATTTTCCTGATGATTACAGATATAGAGCATATTTCATATGTCTTTGTACCCTTTTGATATCGTTGAGAAATTCCTATGCCCATTTCTAAATGGGTCCTTATTTTCTCCTATTTAATCTTTAGAGTTATTTATAAAATTCAAACATAAACTTCTTCTTAGTTACATGGTTTGCAAATATATTTTCCCAGTTGTTAGGCTGAATTTCAGTTTGTTGATTATTCTCTTTGCTCTTTGTTTTTCTTATTGGTTCTTTTTGGTTATACATAACATTAAGAATCATTTTGACATAATTATAAATGCGTAGTATTTTGCTTCAGTCCCCATTACATCCCATTGCCCTTCCGCTCCCTCCCCTCTATTATATTGACCTTTCTGCTATTTACTTAGAGTTTTTTAAATTAGTGTCTTATGGGTATACATGAGGGTGAAATGCACTGTGGTATATTCACACATCCATATAGGAAAGTTAGGTCAGATTCATTTCACTGTCTTTCCCTATTACACTCTTCCTCCCTTCCCTACATTCTCCTCCATCAACTCCACTGATCTTTCCTCTATTTTTTATTCTCTGCTCTTTATCTGTATTATCTTCCACATATCAGAGAAACATTGGACTTATGGCTTTGGGGGACTAATTTATTTCACTTAGCTTGATAATCTCCAGTTCCATCCATTTACCAGCAAATCCTATAATGTCATTCTTTCTTATGGATGAGAAATACACTCTTATGTATGTATGCCACATTCTCTTTATTATCTATTCATCTGTTGAAGAGCACCTAGGTTGGCTATTGTGAACTCTGCTACTATAAATATTGATGTGGCTATGTCCCTGTAGTATGCCATTTTTAAATCTTTTGAATATATACCATGTAGCGAGATAGCCGGATCTTATGGTGGTTCCATTCCTGGTTTTTAAGGAATCTCCATACTGCTTTCCAGATTCGTTGCACCAATTTGCAGTCCCACCAACAATGTATCAGTATGCCTTGTTCCACATGCTCACCAACATTTACTGTTACTTGTGATCTTGATAATTGCCATTCTGACTGCAATGAGAAGAAATCTTGGGTATTAGTGCCCTGAGTAGCAGTTGGCTAAGATTGTCTCCCATTCTGTTGGCTATCCATACTCAGGTTTCCTTTGCTGTGAAGACTTCTAATTTGATGCTATCTCACATATTGATTTGATTTTCCTTCTTGAACTTTAGGACTCTTGTTAAGTCAGTTCCTGAGCTGATATGTTGGAATGTCTATATTTTCTTCTAGCAGGCACAGGGTTTCATGTCTAATTTCTACATATTTGATCCATTTTGAGTTGAGTTTTGTGCAGAGTGAGATACAGGGGTTAAATTTCATTCACTACAAATGGATTTCCATTTTTTCCAGTACCGTTTATTTAAATGACTATCTTTTCTCCAACATATGTGTTTGGTACATTTGTATAGTATCAGCTAACTGTATTTATATGTGTTTTCCTCTGTGTTTTCTATTCTATTTTATTGGTCTTCATGCGTATTTTGGTGCTAGTACCATGTTGTCTGTGCTTGTTACTATTGCTCCATAGTATAATTTGAGGTCTGGTATTGTGATACCTTCTGCTTTACTTTTCTCACTAAGGATTGCTTTAGTGATCCTGAGCCTCTTATTTTTCCAAATGAATGTCAAGATTACTTTTCCTTTTTCTGTGAAGAATGTCATTGGAATATTGATGGGAATTACATTGAATCTATATATTGTTTTTTGGTAGTATGGCTATTTTGACGATATTAATTCTTCCTACCTAAGAATATGGGAGGTCTTCCTATCTTCTAAGATCTTCTTCAATATTTTTCTTTAGTGTTCTATGGTTTTCATAGGTTCTTCACCTCTTTTGTTAGATAGTTTTTTAAAAAAACTTGTTTTTATTGGTTCTTTTTTAGTTACACATGACAGTAGAATTTCATTTTAATATAATTGTACAAGCATGAAATATTTCTTATTCTAGTTAGGATCCCATTCTTATGGATGTATATGATGGTGAAATTCACTATGTTGTATTCATATAAATCTTAGAAAAAATATTTCAGATTTATTCCACTGCCTTTCATTTTCTTATCCACCCTCCCTTCCTTTCATTTCTCTTTGTCTAATCTATTGCGTATCTGTTCTTCCCCTCTTCCCTTTTATTGTGAGTTAGCTCCTATGTAGGAGCTAACTCACAATAAACTCACATATCTGTGAAAATATTTGACCTTTGGTGTTTTGGATTGGTTTGTTTCACTTAGCATGATAGTATCCAGGGCCACCCATACACTTGCAAATGTCATAAAGTTATTCTTATTTATGGCTAAGTAACACTCCATTTCGATACCACAATTTCTTTACCCATTCATCTGTTGAAGGACATCTAGGTTGGTTCCATAACTATTGTGTATTGTGCTGCTATAAACATTAATGGGATTGTGTCACTGTACTATGCTGAATTTAAATGTTTGGATATAAACCAAGGAGTGGGACAATGGGGTCAAATGAAAGTTCTATTCCTAGTTTTTCGAGGAATCTCTATACTGCTTTCCAAAGTGGTTGCAACCATTTGCTGTCCTACTCACAATATATGAGCATACCTTTTCCCCCAATCCTTGCCAACATTTACTACCCATTTTGATTGGTTTATTTGTTTTATGGTGCTAAGTTTGTGAGTCCTTTATATATCCTGAAAATGAAAGCTCCTTCTGAGGTGCATGTGGCAAATATATTCTCCCATTCAGTAGGCTCTCTCTTCATGTTATTGTTTTCTTTGCTGTGAAGAAGCTTTTAATTTGATTTTACTTCTTGCACATTAGATGTTAAGACATGTTGGTGTATTGGATCTACATTTTCTTCTAGTAAGTGCAGGGTTTCAGGTCTGATTACTAGGTTTTGATCTGACTTGAGTTAACTTTTGTTCAGGGTAAGACATAGGGGTTAAATTTCCATTCTACAACACAGGTATTTTTCAGTTTTCCCAGCACCATTTGTTGAAGTGGCTACCTTTTCTCCATTGTATATTTTTGACAAATGTATCAAGTGTGAGGTAACTGTATTTAGGGGGGTTGTCTCTGTGTCTTCTCTTATGTTCCATTCATCTTCTTGCCTGTTTTGGTACCAATACCATGCTGTTTTTGTTTACTATTACAATGTAGTAAAATTTAAGGTTGGGGATTGTGATGCCTCCTGCTCCACTTTTCTTGCTAAGGATTGCTTTGGTTATTCTGGGTCTATTATATTTCCAGATGAATATCATGATGGCCTTTTCTATTTCTATGAAGAATGTCATTGGAATTTTGATGGGAATTGCATTGAATCTGTATAGTTCTTTGGGTATTATGGCCATTTGACAATATTAATTCTGCCTATTCAAGAACATGGGAAGTCATTTTATCTTCTAGGGTCTTTCTCTATTTCTGTCTTTAGTTTTGTCTAGTTTTCACTACAGAGGTTCTTTCTATTGTTACATTGATTCACAAGTACTTTTTTGAGGCTATTGTGAATAGGATAATTTTCCTAATTTCTCATTAAGCTGATTTATTTATTTATTTTTTTGCATGATTGCTCTGGCTAGAGTTTTAAGGACTATGTTGAATAAAAGTGGAGAAAGTAAGTATCCCTGTCATGTTCCAATTTTTAAAGACAGTGTTTTTAATTTTTCTCTGTTTAGAATGATGTTGGTCTTGGGTTTGTTGTATGTAGCTTCTACAATATTGAGGTATGTTTCTTCATCTCTAGTTTACCTCATGTTTTAAACATAAATTGATGCTGTATTTTGTCAAATGCTTTCTCTGCGTCTAGTCAGATAATCATGTGATTCTTGTCTTTAAGTCTATTTATGGTCAATTACAATTATTGTTCTGTGTATGTTGAACTAACCTTGCATCTGTGGGATGAAACCAACTTGATCATGCTCCACTATCTTTTTAAAGTGTTTTGGTTTATGGTTTTCCAATATTTTATTAAAAATTTTTGCATCTATGTTAATCAAGGATGTTGATATGAAGTTTTCTTTCTTTGACATGTCTTTGGTTTTGGTTTTGTCTAACTTCATAGAATGAGTTTTGCAGTGTTTCCTCTTTTGTATTTCATGCAGTAATTTCAGGAGAATTGGTATTAGGTCATCTTTAAAGGCCTGGTAGAATTCTGCTGAGAATCTATGCAGTCCTGGGATTTTCTTAGTTGGAAGATTTTTGAAGGTTGCTACAATTTCCTTACTTGAAACTGGTCTATTTACTAGAAAACTGCATACAAAAACTTGTGATTGTTGTCCACAAATAAATTAGTTCTTAAATTTAGTAAACTTACTATAACCTTAAGTGAGGCCTAAAATTGCAGAGATTGGGCATAAAAGGATAGGGGAAAATAGAGACAGAAAGAAAGAGAGAGAGAGAAGAGAGAGATAGAGATGAGAGAGAGAGAGAGAGAGAGAGAGAGAGAGAGAGAGAGAAATGATATAGAAGAGTAATTTATACCAAGGTAGAAAGGAGAAATAAACGAACAGTTGGTGTTTAAGGTAGTAGCACATAATGCTGAGTTGCAGGGGCAAGTCTTAGGTAAAGTCTACAAAAAGGTATAAATCTTAGCTAGCCATGAGGTAATATTAACATCAAGACTTTTTTTTAGTCTTAAATGTATTTTAAAGCCTGAAATTCCCACTGACATATACTTTTCACTTAAATTGTTTTATCTTATAACTATGTGTTTTTTTAATTTAGCTGAAATAAATAAACTTGGGGAGTTTGAATCATCCCCAAGAAATGTGAACATGTCACCAGCAGGAGACCCTTGGTTGGAGTGGAGAGAGTAGAACTCACCATGCCCTTGAATTATTGAGAGCAAATGTTGTAAAGAAATTTGCTGAGATGGCTCATCTTACAACTGAATATGCAAAAACTGGAAAAAAACAGGTGTGCAAAATAAAGAACAAAACACATATTTACCAGATAGGATGAAAGCCTTCATAAATGGTGATGGTGGGGGGTGCTCTTAAACAGGAAGGAAGAGATACATCTGAAAAAGGAGGCCTCATAATCAGCAGAGAGGAAAACCCTTGTATCCTGGTGGAGAAATGCTTCTCATAAAACAGATTACAAGTAAAAATGAGAACAGACCAAAGGAACTGGGAGTTCTGTCATAGGGAGACAAAGCAGGACAAAAAAGGCAAGGTATAGAATTTGAAGCCTCAGTGGGCCTGATTTGGTATACCTTAAGCCATAAATCCATGAGCCATTAATCTCTCTATGAGTCTTCCTCAGTCCCTGCTTCTGATACCATGTAATATCAAAAATAGACAAATTATAGAGACAAATTTCTGGTAAAGAAACTTTTATTTGGGATAACCAAAGAGTAAATTGCAATCCAGGACACACATGCATAAACAAGGTGGCCTTACATATGCCCAAAGAACAAAGGAAATTTTGGTATTGGGGAAAGAGAAAAACTAAATGAGGTGTTTGAAAAGAAAGATCACAGGCACGTGTGATATTATTCCAAAGCTGCAGATACCAGGTGAACCTACTCTTAAAGTCATAGACAGGCAGCCCTCTATCAGTTGCTAATTAAAATAAATCTTAAAGTTATGGCAGTCCTATTCCATTTGATTGGTTTTAGAAGGTAGTTGGTATAGCAGGGGTCTATTACCTGTGCATTTTTTTCCCCATGCACCCTTGGCTTCATTTTAGTTGTGTATGGGAGGAATGGCTCCCATTTTTCAGAAGTTTTCAAACCTTATCATAAGAGATTGGGATGAAGACAAAGCATACACCAATGGGTGACCAGGTGAAGACATAAGAAGAAAATGGTATATTTAATTCCAAGAAAGAAAAACCTCAGAAGTAGCCAAATCTACCAATAACTTCATCCCAGACTTTTGGCCTCCAGAACTATAATTTCTAATAATTTATGTTGTTAAGGTGGCCCTACTAAATCAATCCCATAGATATTGGTAAATAATTATTCACAATACCACTTTATTCAAATGTATGGGAAATTGTTTAAATCATTGACCTGACCATGCAATGAGACGAAGCCCTTTCCTTTTCCTCTACTGAGCTGATGATAAAACTTTCATTGTTGCCTGGCCATGGTTTTTGCCTACATATTTTCATATGGCCTTGCATTCTCGGGTTCAAGTATATTAGAAAGACTGACATAAAGTGACTGAAGAGGGTGGAGATTTGGTTTTTTTTTATTATGCCCAACAAAGAAGGTATAGTAGATTGTCCACATCCAAGTTCTATTTTAATTTGTTTTCTGGCTTACAACCACTTTATTTATTTTTTTTGAATGGGGCAACATTTCTTTATTTATTTTAAATTTTTAAATTGCTTTTATTTTTAAATACATGACAGTGGAATGCATCATAATTCTTATTACACATATAGAACACAATTTTTCATATCTCTGTTTGTATATAAAGTATTTGACACTAATTCATGTCTTCATACATGTACTTTGGATAATGATGTCCATCACATTCTATCCTCATTGCTAACCCATTGCTCCCTCCTTTCCCCTCCCACCCCTATGCACTATCTAGAGTTCCTCTATTCCTCCCATGTTCCCTCTCCCTACCCCACTATGAGTCAGTCACCTTATATCAGAGAAAACATTCACCATTTTTTTTGGGGGGGGATATTGGCTAACTTTGCTTAGCATTATCTTCTCTAACACCATCCATTTACCTGCAAATGCTATGATTTTATTCCCTTTTATTACTGAGTAATATTCCATTGTGTATATATGCCACATTTTTTTTCAGGAGTACAAAGGTCTTTTAATTTTATCTTTCAAGTCTGGAACTATACCACATTTTTTAATCCATTCATCTACCGAAGGGCATGTAGTTTGGTTCTACAGTTTAACTATTGTGAATTGTGTTGCTATAAACATTGATGTGGCTATGTCCCTGTAGTATGCTGTTTTTAAGTCCTTTGGTTATAGACAGAGGAGAGGGATATCTGGGTCAAATGGTGGTTCCATTCCAAGTTTTCCAAGGAATCTTCATACTGCTTTTCATATTGGCTGCATCAATTTGCAGTCCCACCGGCAATGTATGAGTGTGCCTTTTCCCCCACATCCTCGCCAACACTTATTGTTGTTTGTTTTCATAATAGCTGCCATTCTGATAGGAGTGAGATGATAACTTAGAGTAGTTTTGATTTGCATTTCTCTAATTGCAAGAGATGAGGAACATTTTTTCATATATGTGCTGATTGATTGAATATCCTCTTCTGAGAAGTGTTTGTTCAGGTCCTTGGCCCATTTATTGATTGGGTTATTTGTTTTTTATTTTTAGTTTTTAACTTTTTGAGTTCTTTATATACCCTAGAGATTAGTGCTCTGATGTGTGAGGGGTAATAATTTGCTCCCAATATGTAGTCTCTCTATTCACCTCACAGATTGTTATTTTAATCTTCCATTTCTTTGGATGCTATAATTTCCCCCTTCAAGTACTAAAAAATGTGATTTAGAAATTATTTACATTTTATTGTTTGATTATTTTTAAATTATCAAAGAATCCGAAGAATAGAGAAGCTTACCAGCTACTATTATTTATTTTATTATTGTTAGAATGTTGTGAGCCAGTATTTAAGGAAGTGTGACTTGAGAATCTAATTAAACCCTTAACCAATACTGGGTTATTTTTAAGAAGACTGGCTCTAAAAATATTTATTGAACTCAACAGAGAGTAGAATTCTAAAGCCTAGGAGATTCCGAGGAAGAAAATGGAGGAATATTGGTCAAAGGGTACAAACTTTAAATTATAAGATGAATAAATTATGGACCTAAGATTCAGCATGGGGACTTTAGTTTATTAATTGTAATGTATTGCATACTTGAGGTTTGCTTAGAGAGTAGATCTTAAGCTTTCCCACCAAAAATAGGTAACTACTTAAGCTGATATAGGGTAATAGGCTTGGTTAAGAGAATCACTACACAATATATATGCATATATCAAACCATGATATTATATGCATTAAGTACATACAATGTTTGTCAACCCTATCTCATATTTTTAATTTAGAATATTCACATTCTTTGTAAGGCCATAATCTCATAATATAGTATTAGAAATGTTCAAGAGGTAGTGTTTGTTTTCAAATACAAAGAGTCAGTAATATTTCAAGTTACATTAGGAAAGATAATAAATGGAAACTATGTTAAGATAACAGATGTTGGAATTACATGACAAACGTTTTAAAAGCAGCTATTACAAAAATTATCTAAAAACCAATTATAAAAAAACTTGTAAAATGAATGAGAAAATAGAAGTCTTAGCAAAGAGATAGAATATACATCAAATAAAGAAAGAAATTGAAGAAGACTTTATACCAATGATGAATCAACTGAAAGAAAATCAGAAAAACAATCTCACTCACATTTGCCTCAAAAACTACTGGGAACTAATATGCCAAAAAGGTGAAAGACCTCTACAATGAAAACTACAGAACACTAAAGAAAGAAATTGAAGAAGACCTTAGAATATGGAAACATCTCTTATGTTCTTCAATAGGCAGAATTACTACCAAAAGTGCCTCACAGATTTAATGCAATACCTATTGAAATTCCAAGATGTTCTTCATGAAAATAGAAAAAGCAGTCATAAAATATTTTTGGAAAAATAAAAGGCCCAGAATAGCCAAAGCATTCTTACAAAAAAAAGCAAAGCAAGAGGCATCTCAATACCATACCTTAACTTACTATAGAGCCATAGTAACAAAAACAACATGGTATTGAAACCAAACAGATATGAAGACCAATGGTACAAAATAGAAGACACAGAGACAAACCTACATAAATCCAGTTATCACATACTAGACAAAGGCACCATAAACATACATTGGAGAAAGATAGCCTCTTCAACAAATGGTGCTGGGAAGACTGGAAATACATATGTAGCAGAATGAAATTTTCCCTTTATCTCTCACCCTGTACAAAACTCAACTCAAAGTAGACCAAGAACCTAGGCATCAGACCAGAGACTCTTCACATACTAGAAGAAAGTGTAGGCCCAACTCTCCATCACTTCAGCTCAGCAACCCAATTTCTCAACAAGACTGCTAAAGTACAAGAACTAAAATCATGAATCAATAAATGGGATGGTATCAAACTAAAGAGCTTCTTCACAGCAAAGTAAACAATCAACAACATGAAGAAAGAGCCTACAGAATGGGAGAATATCTTTGCCACCTGCACCTCATACAGAGCATTAATCTTTGGAATACACCAATAATTCAAAAAACTTAACACCAAAAAAACCCACAACACACCAAATAACCCAATCAATAAATGGGCAAAGGAACTGAACAGGCATTTCACAGAAGAAATGCATAATACCAACAAATATGTAAAAAATGTTTAACATCCCTAGCAACTAGAGAAACACAAATTAAAACCACACTGATTTCATCTCATACCTGTCAGAATAAAAATTATTAAGAATACAAATAATAATAAATGTTGGCAAGAATGTGGGAAAAATCATTCACTCATACATTGCTGGTGGGACTGCAAATTGGGACTGGAAACCACTCTGGAAAGCAGTATGAAGATTCTTCAGGAAATTTGAATGAATTCACAATAACTAAGCTATGAACCAACTAGGTGCCTTTCAACAGATAAATAAATAAAGAAATTGTGGTATATATACAAAGTGGAATATCACTCAGCCATAAAGAAGAATGAAATTGGGGCATTTGCCCTGTAAATGGATGGATCTGGAGACTATCATGCTAAGTGAAATAAAGTCATTCCCCCCCCCCCAAAAAAAAGGCCAAAGGTTCTTTCTGATTTGTGGATGCTAACTCACAGTAAGAGTGGGGCCATGTAGGAAAGAATATAAGTTCATTGGCTTAGATGAAGGGGAATGAATAAAAGGGAGGGTTAGGAATACAAAAGACAATGGAATGTATCAAACATAACTTTCCTGTATTGATATTGAATACACAACCATTGACAGTCCACATGATGTACAACCACAAGAATGGGATCCTAATTAGAAAAAGTCTTATGCCCCATATGCATAACATGTCAAAATACACACTATTGTCATGTTTAGCTAAAAAGAACAAGGAAAAAATATAACAAAGAAAACTTGTCACTTGATAGTGCCGATGGTAGCATGAATATGACAAAAACTAAAAAAATCAGTAAAGTTGAAAACAAATTAATAAATAATTATCTGATCTTAACATCAGAGAGATAACATATTTTTTCAAATAAAGCTTGAAAGATCATTACAATAATAAGAGGTCTACTGTTTATGTTGTCACAAACCCAGGATGAGAAGAGAAAAATACAGTGTTGAAACATTATTTAAAGACATAGATGGTCCCTGAGTTATGTTGGTTCAATTTAGGATTTTTTAACATAACAATGGTAAGAAAGTATACCCATACAATCATCTGCTTTTTACTTTCAGTACAATATGTAATAAATTACATGAGATATTCACATTGTGTTATAAAATGGGCTTTGCATTAACTACTATGTATTCTGATATACTAGGTTAAGTATGATATTCAGTGGGTTATTTTTATAAAATGCTTTTTTAACTTATGATAACTTACAATATGTTTATTAGAACACAAATCCATCATAAGCATTTGTTTAATAGCTGAAATTTTTCTATGTTCATAAAAGGTATAAATTTACAAATTCAAGAAACTCTGTCATTCTCAAACAGGATAAATCTTCTAGATCAGAACCCCTACACATATAATTAAACTTATGAAAAGTAAAGGGAAAGAAAAACATATAAAAAGGATCCAGAGAAATATAATGCATTAAGTAGAGGGAAGCAATTATTTGAATAACTGGGTTTCTCATCAGAAATCATGGTAGCAAACAAAAAATTTACAATATTACTTGTAAGTTGCTGAAAGAAAAGATATATCAACCCAGAATATATAAACAATGAAAATATACTTCAATAAAAGCAAAATTGTTCTTCTTTATGACTGAGTAATATTCCATTGTGTTCATATACCATATTTTATTTATTCACTCATCTGTTGATGAGTACCTGTGCTGGTTTCATAACTTAGCTATTGTGAATTTTTTTACTATAAACATTGATGTGCATGTATCACTATACTGTGCTGATATTAGTACTTTGGGATAAATTGTAAGGAATGGGGACAGCTAGATCATATGATGATTATATTCTAGTCTCTTGAGGAATCTCCATACTGCTTTCTAATGTGGTTGTACTAATTTTGCAGCCCATCAACAATGTATGAGTGTACCTTTTCCTCCTTATCCTCAGCAGGATATATTTATTTTTATTTGTTCTAATTAGTTATACATGACAGTGGAATGCATTTTGACATATCATACATAAATGGAATATAACTTATTCATCTGGTTGTACATGATGTATAGTTACACAGGTCATGTAATCATATTACAGGGTAGTAATGTCCAATTCATTCTACTATCATTCCTACCCCCTTACCCCATCCCTTCCCTATATTCCTCTCTTTCTGGTCCAAATTACCTCTACCCCCCCACCCCATTGTGAATTAGCATCCACATATCAGAGATAATATTTGGCCTTTGGATATTTGGGATTGGCTTATTTTGCTTAGCATAATATTCCCCAGTTTCATCTATTTACCAACAAATGCCATAATTTCATTTTTTAATTTGTTCTAATTAGTTATACATGACAGCAGAATGCATTTTGATTCATTGTACACAAATGAACTTTACATTTCTCTGGTTGTACAGGATGTAGAGTCACACCATTCATGCAATTTTACATGTACCTAGGGTAATGATGTTTGTCTCATTTCACCATCTTTCCTACCCCCAAACCCCTTCCCCTCCCCTTCACTTATCTCAGTCCAATCCAAAGTTCTTCTATTCTCTGCCCCCATTTTGGATAAGCAACCACTTATCAGAGAAAATATCTAGCCTTTGGTTTCTGGGATTGGCTTACTTCACTTAGCACGATAGTCTCCATTCCATCCATTTACCTGCAAATGCCATAATTTCATTTTTTTTCTTTAAAGCTGAGTAATATTCCATTGTATACATGTACCACATTTTCCTTATCCATTCATCTATTGAAGGGCATCTAGTTTGTTTTCACAGTTTAGCTATTGTAAATTGAGCTGCTGTAAACATTGATGTGGCTGTGTCTCTGTAGTATGTTGATTTTAAGTCATTTGAGTATACACTGAGGAGCAGGATAGTTTGGTCAAATGGTGATTCCATTCCAAGTTTTCTAAGGAATCTCCATACTGCTTTCAAGAGTGATTGCACTAATTTGCAGTCCCACCAGCAATGTATGAGTGTGCCTTTTTCCCCACATTCTCCCCAATACTTGTGTTTGCTTGTAATCTTGATCATTGTCATTTTGACTGAAGTGAGATGAAATATGAGTGTGACTTTTATTTACATTTCTCTAATTGCTAGTGATGTTGAACATTTTCTCCTATATTTGTTGATTGATTGTATTTCTTCTTCTGTGAAGTGTTTGTTCAGTTCCTTAGCCCATTTACTGATTGGGTTATTTGTTTTTTTGTGTGTTAAATTTTGAGTTCTCTGGAGGAGGAAGCCCAGCACCAAGCCAGACCAGACCAGAGGAGGAAGCCGGGCACCAAGCCAGACTGGAGGAGGAAGCCCGGCGCAAAGCCAGACCAGACTGGAGGAGGAAGCCCAGCCCCACCCCGGGCGCTAGTCCAGAGGAAGCCCATCAACCCTTAAAACCCATCAAAGGGGGCGTGGATACCAGCATGGTTCTGTGGCTGATCCAGGTACCCAGTTTCCAACTCCCTCACCCTTAGCTACGATAACTCAAAATACTTCCCACAAGCTTTTGGGGGTGTAGCTATCAACGCAAAACAACAACTGTACAGGCACCTTGTTTCCATCTCAGAGACTAGAGTAGGGAGGATACAGGTGGAAGCTCATGTCCTTTCACACTGGCTATATCCACCACCTTGAACACAGAGGCTCAAACTAGGAATAGACAACACCACCTACAGGAAGAAAGGAAAACAGAGTTCTGAGAGACATTTTTTTCTCTCTTCTCTCTCTTTCACAACCTCAACATATGTGAAACCAAGAACTATGCATGAACAACTGAATCACCAAAATAATATAATATAGAGGAATTGCATATGCCCCACCTTCCCCCCATTTTTTCCTTCTTTCTTTCTTACTTTCTTTTTCCTTCTCTCTTTTTTCTCTTTTCTTCCTTGTTATTTTTTCTTCATTCTTACTCCCTCTATCCCACTTTCAACCCCCTAACTTTTACTATCTATATGTAGGGTAACTATCTAAATACAGATAGGAGGTTGAATCTATACATCCTTCCATAAATTACCAGTCTATTAGTTAGAGTTCTCCAAAGGTTCTAAGTTAGTTTAACCTCATACCCTCACTCCTTTCCCTCTAAGTATAACATCCTTTGTCTGAAATTAAGTTTTCTATATGCCACCAGATATGTTATGCCTTTTATGAAACCTAATGACTATATTTTTAAATAATAATTGAAACCAATATCTGTAGGCTTAGATTCTAACTATAAATGTATTAATAATGAAAACTTGTGCTTAGATGATGTACTGTTGATATTGGGAACTGTTAACATTGTCTTTCTCTGCAAAAGAGGGATTTTGGAGCTATACAAGAACAATATAAATATATAAGGGGAAAACCATTAACACAACAGTTTCACAAAGCTAGAAAGAAACATGAGCAGTATGAAAAGACAAGGAAAGAAAGGACCACAAACAATGCAGGTAAATTCAACATTAGAAGAGGTAATATCTGCAGCTGATGGAATGTCAGATAAAGAGTTCAGGATATACATGCTTCAGATGATGTGGAGTCTCAAGGAAGACATTAGAGAGCAAAATCAGACAGTGAAAGATCACTTTGACAATGAATTACCTAAACAAATCCAAGAAGCAAAAGATCAACTCTACAGGGAGATAGAGGATATAAAAAACAAACAGAAATCCTGGAAATGCAGGAAACAATAAACCAAATTAAAAACTCAAATGAGAGTATTACCAGCAGAGTAGAACACTTAGAAGATAGAATATCAGACAACAAAGACAAAGTTTTTCAACTTGAAAAGAACATAGACAGCTCAGTGATAATGTTAAGAAATCATGAGCAGAACATCCAAGAAATATGGGATAACATAAAGAGGCCAAACTTAAGAGTTATTGGGATACAAGAGGGTATAGAGGTCCAAACCAAAGAAATGAGCAATCTGTTCAATGAAATAATACTAGAAAACTTCACAGACTTAAAGAATGAGAAAGAAATCCAAATTCTAGAAGCCTACAGGACACTGAATGTACAAAATCATAAGAGATCCACACCAAGACACATAATAATGAAGATGCCCAACATACAGAATAAGGAGAGAATCTTAAAATCCAAAAGAGAGAGGAAGCAGATTACATTTTTTTTTTATTTCCGCATTGGTGAATCAAATCTGTTTTTATTTATTTATTTTTTCTTTTTAATTTTTTTTATTGGTTGTTGAAAAACATTATAAAGCTCTTGACATATCATATTTCATACATTAGATTCAAGTTGGTTATGAACTCCCAATTTTACCCCAAATACAGATTGCAGAACCACATCGGTTACACATCCACATTTTTACATAATGCCCTATTAGTAACTGTTGTATTCTGCTACCTTTCCTATCCTCTACCAACCCCCCTCCCTCCCCTCCCATCTTCTCTCTCTACCCCATCCACTGTAATTCATATTTCTCCTTGTTTATTTTCCCATTCCCCTCACAACCTCTTATATGTAATTTTGTATAACAATGAGGGTCTCCCTCCATTACCATGCA
>NW_025999875.1:778241-787450 GCF_001458135.2 Marmota marmota marmota
TTCAGACCAATATCCCTAATGAATATAGATGCAAAAATCCTCAATAAAATTCTGGCAAATCAGATACAAAAACATATCAAAAGATGGTGCACCATGACCAAGTGGGATTCATCCCTGGGATACAAGGCTGGTTCAATATATGGAAATCAATAAATGTAATTCACCACATCAATAGACTTAAAGATAAGAACATATGATCATCTCGATAGATGCTGAAAAAGCATTTGACAAAATACAGCATCCCTTTATGTTCAAAACTCTAGAAAAATTAGGGATAACAGGAAATTACCTCAACATGGTAAAAGCTATATATGCTAAGCCTCAGGCCAGGATCATTCTAAATGGAGAAAAATTGAAGGCATTCCCTTTAAAATCTGGAACAAGAAAGGGATGCCCTCTCTCACCACTTCTATTCAACATAGTTCTTGAAACACTAGCCAGAGCAATTAGACAGATGAAAGAAATTAAAGGCATAAATATAGGAAAAGAAGAACTTAAATTAGCACTATTTGCCAATGACATTATCCTATACCTAGCAGATCCAAAAAGTTCAACCAAGAAACTTCTAGAACTAGTAAATGAATTCAGCAAAGTGGCAGGATATAAAATCAATACCAATAAATCAAAGGCATTCCTGTATATCAGTGACAAATTCTTTGAAATGGAAATGAGGACAACTTCTCCATTCACAATATCCTCAAAAAATTAAAATAAAATACCTGGGAATCAACCTAACAAAAGAGGTGAAATATCTATACAATGAAAACTAGAACCCTGAAGAAAGAAATAGAAGAAGACCTTAGAAGATGGAAGGATTTACCTTGCTCATGGATTGGTAGAATTAATATTATTAAGATGTCCATATTACCAAAAGCACTTTACAGATTCAATGCAATTCCTATTATAATTCCAATGACATCCCTTGCAGAAATAGAAAAAGCAATCATGGAATTCATCTGGAAAAATAAGAAACCCAGAATAGCTTAAGTAATTCTAAGCAGGAAGAGTGAAAGTAGTGGTATTGCGATTCCAGATTTTAAACTATACTATAGAGCAATAGTAACAAAAACAGCATGGTACTGGCACCAAAACAGGCTGGTAGACCAATGGTACAGAATAGAGGACACAGAGACAAATCCACAAAATTACAACTACCTTATATTAAACAAAGGTGCTAAATACATGTAATGGAGAAAGGATAGCATCTTCAACAAATGGTGCTAGGAAAACTGGAAATCCATATGCAACAAAATGAAATTGAATCCCTTTCTCTCACAATGCACAAAAGTCAACTCAAAATGGATCAAGGATCTAGGAATCAGACCAGAGACTCTGCATCTAATAGAAGATAAAGTTGGCCCTAATCTTCATCACGTAGGGGCAGGCCCCAAATTTCTTAATAAGACACCTATAGCACAAGAGTTAAAACCAAGAATCAACAAATGGGATGAATTCAAACTAAAAAGTTTTTTCTCAGCAAGAGAAATAATATGTGAGGTGAATAGGGAGCCTACATCCTGGGAACAATTTTTTTACCCCTCAAACATCAGATAGAGCTCTAATCTCTAGAGTATACAAAGAACTCAAAAAGTTAAACAACAAAAAAGCAAATAACCCAATCAAGAAATGGGCCAAGGACCTGAACAGACACTTCTCAGAGGAGGACATACAATCAATCAACAAGTACATGAAAAAATGCTCACCATCTCTAGCAATCAGAGAAATGCAAATTAAAACTACTCTAAGATACCATCTCACTCCAATAAGAATGGCAGCCATTATGAGGTCAAACAACAATAAGTGCTGGTGAGGATGTGGGGAAAAAGGTACACTCATACTTTGCTGGTGGGACTGCAAATTGGTGCAGCCAATTTGGAAAGCAGTATGGAGATTCCTTGGAAAGCTGGGAATAGAACCACCATTTGACCCAGCTATTCCCCTTCTCGGACTATACCCAAAAGACCTAAAAAGAGCATACTACAGGGACACAGCCACATCAATGTTTATAGCAGCACAATTCACAATAGCTAGACTGTGGAGCCAACCTAGATGCCCTTCAATAGATGAATGGATTAAATAAATGTGGCATTTATACACAATGGAATATTACTCAGCACTAAAAAATAACAAGATCATGGCATTTGCAGGCAAATGGATGGCATTAGAGCAGATTATGCTAAGTGAAGTTAGCCAATCCCTAAAAAACAAATGCTAAATGTCTTCTCTGATATAAGGGGGGTGACTCAAAATGGGATAGGGAAGAAGAGCATGAGAAGAAGACTACCACTAAATAGGGAAGAGAGGAAAAAGAGGGAGGGAAAAAGAGGGAGAAGGGGAGTTGCACGGAAGATGGAAGGAGAACTGCATTTTTATACAGAATACATTTATGATGTTGTGATGAGAAAAAGAAAAAAAATGTGTCACATTAGATTGGATAGAGAGAAAGGAAGAGAGGAAGGGAGGAGTAGGGGGGATAGGAAGGGCAGCAGAATAGAATAGTCATTATGATTGATGTATGTAAATTCCATGTATGTAGTATATGTCAAAATACATTCTGCTGTCATATATGACTAAAAAAATTAAAAATAAATTGTATGGTAAAAAAATAAAATAAAATATGAGGAAAAAAAATTTTGAGTTCTCTATATATCTTGGAGATTAATGCTCTTTGAGGTGTGTAAGGTAAATAATTTTTCCCATTCTGTAGACTGTCTCTTCACATTGTTGATTGTTTGCTTTGCTGTAAAGAAGTTTCTTAGTTTGATTCTATTCCATTTTTTGATTCTTGATTTTAATTCTTGCACTTCAGGAGTTTTGCAAGGAAGCCAGTTTCTAAGCTGACATGGCAGAGATTTGGGCCCACTTTTTCTTCTATTAGATTTAGAGTCTCTGTTCCAGCGCCTAAACCTTAGATCTATTTTAATTTGACTTTTGTGCAGGGTGAGAGATAGGATTTAATTTAATTTTGCTAAGTATGGATTTCCAGTTTTGAGTCTGTGGATGTCTTTGCATATGAGGTGAGTCTCTTGGAAGCACCATAGTGTTGGGTCTTGTTTTTTAATCCATTCTGCCAGTCTAGCTTTTGACTGATGAGTTTAGACTACTGTGGGAAGCCATTCTCACTCGTGACTGGGTGACTCCTGGTTTGGGTCTGAGGCTTCTGGCTGTGTCGGAATTTTCCCGGCCCTTTCCTGATGAGAGAACCCATCCGTGTGGGGGTGTGACTGACCACTGACCCCGGGGGCCCAATCACTGACCCTGACCTTGGAGTGCGGCCCCCCCTCAACCTTCATTGGATGGAATTATCCCCTGAATTTCTTGTTCCCCAATAAAAGGCTACTCCCAGGCCTGTTCACTCTCTCTCTCTCCTGCTAGCCCTGAGTAATCCTTGCTGCCCTGCTAGGCGGTTAGAGGTCGGAGCCAGAGAGGGGAGCCGTCTCGGACCTGGCAATAGAAATAAGGTAACTGAGTCTGTGTGTTTTATTTCGATCTCTTCTAGCTAACTTTTATGCCAAGAACCTCATTAATGAAACCATTGCGCAGGCCGCATGGTGGAGACTACCAGTAAGATCAATGTAATATGGGCCACATACTAAAGGCCAGTAACAGATATAAAAAAACAGATAAACAAAAGAGGATCACCCAAACCAGGGCTATCAGGTGAGAACCTTTAAAACAGAAAAATTTGTGCATACAAGTTTCCCTTAGCTTGGATAGTGAAGAGTACAGAGCAGGTGGAGGAGTGGGAGTCATTCCCCTGCCTCAGACTTTTCTTCCCCTTATTGCTGGCATTGTTTCCAGAGTCAGAAGTCCAAAACTGTTGGCTTTGAGGGGGCCTAAGGTTTGAGTCAGAATACTGAAGGATTCTTGGGTTCAAACAAAACAACAGTATCTTATCATCCTCTGAGATTTTTTTCCCTTAATCTTTGTATGTAGAACATACAGGAATGTAGAATTTTAACCCTTAATCATCTTGCTTTTAATAAAGACCAGAAGCAAAGCAATCTTAAACTTTCCATTGAGCAACAATTTAAAAAAATACATTTATAATGTTTATCCCATTTATATTAAATCTTATTTATGCATTTTTAACTCAGGTTACCCAAGAAAACCAAGTTTAGTTAACATTTTACGTAATCCTTTTCTGTTGAAGGAAAATTTTAGAAGTGATGGATTTAATTACACTTTAAATATTTTATAGAAAACAACACCCTTCACTGTCTGATAATCTGGAAAATAACCTGAGTGGGTTAGTGATTTTTTAAAGATATCTTTATTTTTTGTTTCTAAGAATTTTAAGTCAAGTGAACTGAAAGCAATTTGGATTCAATTTTATTTATTTATGAGCACACATTTATATGCCAATTTTGGTACCATGTAAATGATAGATAGACACAAGTACACATATAGACACAGCACACAAACATGTGTGCACACAAACATGTGTACTCACATAGACATAAAAATCAACAGTGTACTTTTGGATCAGATGAGAGTCACTCCAGATCTATTTTTCTGCCTTGTGCCTATCTGAGCAAAGAGAGGGAGGAAACTATTCAAAGAATGGAATCCCAGAGTACAGGAAAAGAGAAAACAGTTTTCTGTGTCTCACAGCAGCTTGGATTTAAAGCAACACTTTTTCCTCCAGTCTCAAATCAGTTTGGGCACTTGTTTATGCAGCTTACATTCTATGTGGATATCATACAGGCAACTAAGGATGAAGGAAAGCTGCTGTTTTGATCATGGAAGGTAAAAAACTTATACATAGGGCACTTTTGACCATTATTTCCAAGTCCCCTGGTAATTTTTTTTTGGTCTTCTCTTCCATGTGTGGCCATAGAAAAAGCTGAACCCTCTGGACTATTTGTTATTATTGGTGTGGCTTAAAACCCTGTGAGGGAGTATTTACCATCTGTAAGATAAAGCCAGAGTCTGTCAATATCTCAAGCATCCCTCAGCATTACTGATGTCCAAGAGAAATGGATGTATGAAGATGTCTCTCCCATACACTCCATTTTACACCCAGAACCAGGAAGTGTCTCTGCCCTTGTTCCTGAGAACTTGGTGAAGCTTGCCTGTCCAAGTTCTGCACACATGGCTTATCTGCTGCAACTATTGTCACTCACTTGTAATATAATTAAGAAACATCTTTAATAATTTTGGGAAAGTGACCCTTAATCCTTCTGCATAGCATTTTAAGAGTAGCTTAGGCTGGACATTGAAAAGTGGAGGGGGGAGTAGAGGTTTTGTGTCACCATGTTGGAAACAGCAAATAACCACAGGATAAATGCCATAAAAAAGAACAATGATCATAGTAGACAAAGACAGTGACTTAAATATGCTCTAGATTTTGTTTATAGCCTCTAACATGATATTGTGAAATGCCCATTTCTAAAATGAGTCAGGTGTATGCCAAAAGATTATATCCACAACAATGAAGATAATCTCTTTGCCTCTTTAGTGGTCCTGATCAAAATAAAATATATGCTGCAAAAAGCAAGAGATAATAGAATGCTCCATGCCACCCAGAACAGAAAAGTGTCACTAAAGTAGCTGACCACATAAAGAGCTGAGCAAACGCAACAGAACAACATAAGACAAACAGAGCACCAGGGCATGGCATAGGGAGGAGATTCTGGCAGAGGAAAATGTACACATAGAAATCCAAGGCAAAGGCCAGATATCAGAGGCTAAGTTATGCGTCATCTCAACCAAAGCTGAGAGATGATCAGGTGTAAATACCTGTCCTGCAGTTGGCTCTTCATCCAAGTCATGGCACCAAGTAATACGTCATAGGAAAGCAGGGAGCTGAAACTCCAAACCTCGGTTCTTGTGTTCCAACAAAAAAATATTTAAAGTGAGACACCAAAAGTCATGCAAAAGAACTTTATTAGATGTGCAAGTGAGGTGAAAATAAAGTAAAGGAAAAGTGAGGTTTAAGCTAAAAATGCTCTCAAGGGGCAGAGTGGATCCTCTTCAAGCAGAGAATCATGAAGAAAACAATGCTGTCCCCAATTTTATTACTCTTTGATGTTTACCAGGGGAACTGGGGACCACCTTCTGTACTCTTTGCCAATGAGGTGTTCAACTCCTCCTTTATACCAGGCACTGGAGTTTTTGACCTTAGTTGATTCTCTCCAGAACTGTCATGGTGTCTATCCTGTTTAAGGGGCTTCATCTACAAGTCAATTCCATGTTAATGTGGGCTCTTGGGTCAATATCTGGCCAGAAGTTATGGTTAGTGCACTTTCACTACCAAAGGAATGTTCCTCCCTTGATAAATGAAGAAAATTTTAGCCATAATTCCTAGCTTCATGTCAATATCAATGGACCCGATCAAGAGTTAGTCCCATTAATCCTTTTCTCTTGACATATTCCTGATTAGCTCCTTTTGTATCTGTTTCTTTTTTATAAATTATCACATTTTGCTTCCTCATTTGCTTTGGAAGTAGTTTAAAGAAGACCCTAAAGTAAATTAAAGTAGACCTGTGATTTTGCCTGAGTTTCACAGCTCATTGCTAGCTACTACCTAACAGCCTGTGTAAACCTTTCTCCACATTTGATTTTCTTCTGGTTACTTAAGCACACTGTATGTCGTGCAGCATACATTTACTGGGCCTGCCTGCCAGGAACTGACTTCCTTCATTGCTGGCCTGAACGCCACATCTGCAAAATGGTTCCTTCCTTTGCTCTCTACATGCTGCCTGGAGAGATGGCGGCTTCTTTCTCCACATATGGATTTCGGGCAGCATGTCCTTCAGGTTTGCTGGGCAATGTCCTTGATCTCTAAATGCTCCATACCCAGACACAACTCAGGCCTCCACAAAATGTGGGTTTCTTTAATTCCCTTATCCTTCTATTATGCTCATGAAGGGACCGCTCTGCCTGGAGCTTCCTGCCTGGCTATGGCAACAGCTGTGCTGCTGGGGATTTTTTCCTTATTTTAATATATCCAACCTCCTGTGTCCTGGTCTGCTTTGAATGTCTGGTTTTAGGTTCTAGTACAGTAAAATGCTCCTCACTGTTTTTTTTTTTTTATTTTGTTGTTGTTGTTGTTTTGTTGTTGTTGTTGTTGTTCACCCACCCACATTGTGAATAAGCTACCAGTTTGCTTTCTTGGTTTCACACCATGGACAGCCAGGAAAGCAATTCTGCCATCTTGGAGCTCCCTTACCAGCATTTATTTTTATTTGTATTCTTGGTGATTGCCCATTCTAACTGAAGTGAAATGAAATCTCATTATAGTTTTGATTTGAATTCCCTGATTGCTAGGGATGTTAAACTTTTTTTTCCATGTATTATGTCTTTCTTTCATACATGGAAACTAGAGAAAAATAAGAAAAAAATGAGGGGAATCCTATGAAAACAGAAGGGAGATCAGTGTAAGAGAGGAAGAAGATAGAGGAGGATAGAGAAGGGATGGGAAAAGAGAGGAACTGTAGAATAATTGACCACATTGTGCTATAATGAATAGAGGGAAGACTAGTAAAGTAGAGGAAACAAAACAGGGGGAGGAAGGAGGGGAGAAAAAGAGGAAGAACTGGAAACTAAAATGGAGCAAGTTAAATTTCATGTATATAAGATTATGTCAAAATAAAACCCCATTATTATGTATAATTTACTAATAAAAATATTAAACAATAAAAATAAATCCAAAATATCTTCATGGAAAATAAAAAACTAAATAAATGGAGGGTTACATTGTGTTCATGGTTTGGAAAATCCAACGTGTCCAATTCTTCCCAAATTGATGTATAGATTTAGTGCAATTCTAATCAAACTCCTGGAAAGTTTAAAAATACAGATAAGCTAACTTATCTGTATATTTATATTTCCATATAAATTTTATATGGAAAATAAAAGGAATTAGAATAGTTTAAAAGTACTTCCAGATAAAGAAGAAGAAAGTGGGCAGGATAACTGTAACCATATGGTATTGGCAAAGTAATAGACACATGGATCAATGCAATGAAATAGCTTTTCCAGGAATAGACCCATACAGATTTGAATAACTGATTTTTGACAAAGTTGAAAACAACAATCCAGTGGAGAAAGGACTATCTTATTAACAGATGGTGTTGGAAAAACTGGACATGATTTACAAAAATATAACATCCTATAGCTCACATCTTATCCGAAAATAATCTCAAAATGTATCATTGAGTCTAATTATCAATGTAAAATTATAAAAATTCAAGAAGAGAAAGAATAAGTTTTGTGAACTGGAGTTAGCAAAGTATGCTAAGACATGATGCCAGATGAAATAAATTGTATTCTTAATATAAAAATTTCTCAGTGAGAGGTTCTGTGCACAAATGATAATGCAAGTTACATATTGGTAGAAAATATTTACAAATACCATATCTGACCTATATTCAAATGACTCTTAAAATTTAACAATTATTAAAAAATAAAATAGGGAAGAATACTAAATAGTTCATGAGTGGATCTGACTATGGTAAATAAACACATGCAAGGATACTTATCATCATTAGCTATTAAAAAATGCCAAAAACCCCATGGTAAATACCACTATATAATTATAATGGGTAACATAAAAAAATATGGACAATGTAAATAATGCCAAAATTCAAAGCAACTAGAACTCTCATACATTGCTGGAAGGACTGAAGACATTCTGCCTTTTAGAGTACAGTAAATGAATTACTTCATGACCATAAAGGTAGATTTTGGCAAATATTAGAGTTGGTCATTTGTATATATTTTTTCTTTTCACACTTTTCTTGCACTTCATGTCAACTTGAGGTTAGTCATAGCCACATGATGTACTTGGCCAATAAAATATGAAGGATGATAAAATGTGTCATGATTATATATAAACATTTAATTATAAACATGAAACTCTCCAGCACACTCTTTCCATTATATGGTGGTATGAACTAATGTATTTATTGCAGTTTTCACTTTGCAGCCTGGAATGCTGAACCATGCTTGGAGGTCAGTTCCATGGAAAGTGACCTGAACCTTTAGCAGACTTGGCATGAGCTTTAGTGTTTCAGTCACAGAGGGGATTTGTGGGGTTTTTTTTGTTGTTGTTACTATACCATAATTTCTTTTATTTTGAATTGTAAAATATCAGCTTACTACAGTGATGCAGTCACCTCAATGTTAGTAGCAGCACTATGGAACCAACTTAAATGCCCACCAACAGATGAATGGATGAAGAAATTGTGATATATATATATAAT
>NW_025999875.1:787472-820491 GCF_001458135.2 Marmota marmota marmota
ATATATATATATATAAAAATAATATTACTCAGTCATAAAGAAGAATGATGTTATAACATTTGCAGGAAATGGATCTGCAGAATATCATGCTAAGTGACATAAGCCAATATCCCCAAAATGAAATTTGAATGTTTTTGCTAATATGTGGGAGCTAAGACAAACTAAAGGTGGGCAAGGAAATAAGGGAAGTTCAGTAGATTAGACAAAGAAAATGAAAGGAAGGGGGATAGGGGTAAGAAAGGCAGTAGAATAAATCTAACATAATTTTCCTATGTACATATATGAAAATACCTAAGTGAATCCCACTATCATGCCCACCCACAAAAATGGGATTCTAATTAGAGTAAGATATATTCCATGCTTGTATAATTTTATTAAAAATGGATTCTACTGTCATGTATAACTAAAAAAAACAATTTATAAAAAAAACTGTGATGGCCGTTGCAATATAGCAAACTAAACAATGAAATTACTTTATGTCAAAACTTATAGAATGCAACCAATGCAGCATTTAGCAGTAAATTTATAGAATTCAATGTATTTAAAATTTAAAAATTAATGATTTCCATTTCTGCAACCTGAAAGTTCATTAAATAAAAGCAATAATAGGCAAAAATTAGGAGAAGGGAAATGTTCTAGATAAGAATATTAACTAAAAGGGATTCAAAGAAGCATTAGGGACTACTAATAAATACCAGCAATCACCAGGTAAAATTGTCCTTTGGGAAAAAAAGTTAGCATGACCTCCATAGAGAAAAATTATAAAACGTTACTGAAGAAAGTAAAAACATACCTGAATGATTGAAGAAATCTACCACATTCATGAATTAAAAAACCCTATGTTGTAAGAAATATCTATTTTCCCAAACTATTTCTAATTATTCTCCAATGTAATGTTAATAAGATCCCAACAGAGTTTTTTGATAGAATTTTGATAGGTCTTAACAACCTCATGGAGAAATAAAAAGGACACAAAGAGAAAGGACTATTTTGATAAAGGAAAACATTTGGAGCATTGGGCTACAATTTGTCAGGATATTGCAAATCTATGGTTACAAGACAAAGAGAATCAATGTAAGGATAGAAGATGAAACAGTAGAACAAAACAGAACCACCAGAAACAGATCCATTCATACACTGAAATTTATACATTACAAAGAAAAAAAAATCACTGGGAAAGCATTCACATTTCGATAAATGTTGTGGAGATAGGTATTTATTTGAAGAAGTAAAAAAAAAAAGATCTCTGTCAATCCATTACAACCATACATACACCAAGGTGATTCAAGGCTTAAATGTGTAAAGAAAGTTACTAAAACTTTTGGAAGAACACAGAGAATATTTTCATGGCATTATCTTGAGGACACATTTTTTTATAAGATTTAAACCATTAAGGAAAGGATTGGTATTAAATGCCCATGGACACACATTCAAACACACTCTCCTTATGTGAAAATCAAACTAGAGACTAGGAGCTATTTGCAGTGTACATAACCAACAGAGGATTAATTTGCCAAATATGAAATGCATCCTGCAGATCTTTTAGGAAAGTACAAACATCCTAATATAATGGAAAAATATCTGAGAAGTTAATTACAGAATAAATTTGAATGGACAATAAACAATGTGAAAATATACTTGACTTTGCTCTTCATGAAATGCAAATAAAAATAACAATGAGATAAAATTTCATACCCATCTTATTATCAAGATTTTTCCACTCCTTTTAAGGATAGGAACAAAATAAACTTAAGCAATGTGAACTATCTTTCAATGCTAAAGATCCTTATGCCTTCGGACCCAGGATTCTACTCTGTGGTTAAATTATCTAAGGAAACTCCAGCACACAGGCACAGGAACTATGTATAATAGTTTGCTGCCACATTGTTGAACAGGAAAAATATTAGACACAACACAGTGATTTATTCTTCAAAAGTGATTAAACAGTGGTATGTTGATGCCATGAAATTCTATATAGCAGTTAAAATGAATAAACTACAAAACCATTCTGGCCCAGAGGAGAACCTTCTCAGGAGACCAGTAACAGCCACTTTAACTTTTGCTCATTTCTTCACATTTATCCTCACTGCTATACATTTTAGTAGGTTTGTGAAAGATTTTCATACTCAGAATCAAAGGAATTCATTTTAATTATGACTTGTCCTACCTACCAATTTCTTGGTCACAGACAATATATCACACAATCCTGCATCATGTTGTTTCCACCTTTGGCTATTATGAATAACACTACTATGAAACATTTGTACATGACATTGTATGCATAGATTGATTTATGTAGTTCCTAAGAAAATGAAATATTTTAATAAAAATATGCTAACCATATACTTTAAAATCCTCAAAAACATTTCTACAAGTCATTTTACTCTTCTAGAGATAAAAAAAAGAAAGAGGAATATGTGAGACCCTGGTTTCAGTTCCCAGCTCCACAAAATAACAACAAAAAATGGCAGGGAGGAAAGAGAAGAGTGACTTAGTGCACAGAGATCACAAATTGTCATCTACCTGAAAGGTATTTAGCAACACAACAATCAGTTTTCTATTGGAACTTCTGGCAATGTATGAAAATCAATAGAACATCCATTGAATGTTCAAAGGTCAAAAAATTAATCACCTCCTCCTTGGTATTCAATTCCCTGAAAATCTTCTCAGTACTGTAAGATATCGCCAATTCCACCAAACCCTTTCACAAATCAGGATCCTTCTTGTGATTTATCTGTGACAATTTCCAATGTAGCTTCAAATTTTTTATAGTTATTAGCAAATCATTCCAAGAGGGGCATGCTCTCAATAAGCTCTTGTTCCTGTTCTGTCTCTTTATCTGTGAAATGAGATTGATCCTGCTCATGTTCTGGAGTTTGAAACAGAGAATTTTCTCCTCTTCCGTGCCTTGGCAATGAATAATATATATCATTATATTCAGATTTTCATAGACTGTTAGAATCTCTACAGTACCCATTTTCACACCCATTAGTGTATCTAAATGTATCCTAATTGCCACTTTGGATTAATTTTTAAAAAACCTAGTTTTTACTTTTACTTGATAGTGAAATTGGTTGCTCTTATATTTTATAACCTTCATACATAGAAGCAAAAATACTTTAACTACTATAAACCTTCAAAAGTTAAAAGGTGTGTAAAAATTATATAGCTGTTGATTTGGTAAGGCAATTCACTTGTAAAATATTTAGGAAAGCATTAAAAAACTTATTACCTACTCTTACACATTTTTTTTTTTTGTTTTACCAAAGTCTACCACAATCCAAAGGGCACAAATATTGGATTACTAATTCTAACTTTCATATTATCTATAAAGTTAGGGTTTCTTTTAAAGAACCATTAAGGTAACTAAAATAATCAATATTAATGGAGGTTAGCTTTTCTTAGGCACCTGACTTAGGGTAACAAAAAGGCAGAAAAGTTATAAGAATTGCTTCTTTTCTAGGATAAAAAATAACTTGTGATTTAGATATTAGGTTTCATCCAAAAACTTTTGTGTGAGACCATGCAAGAAAGTTTAGAGGTGAAATAATTGTGTTATGAGAGCCTTAACCTCATCAGGGCATTAAGCCTATGATAGGGATTAACTGGGCTGTAACTGTAGGCAGGTAGGGTGTGACTGGAGGAGTGAGTCACTTGGGGTGTGCCCTCAGGGTTTATATTTTGCCTGTGGTCAGGGGAGCTGACTCTGCTTCCTGGTGCCATGTTCTGAGCTGTTTTCCTCCACAGGCCTTTCTGCCTTGATGTCCTGCCTTCTCTGGGGCCCAGAGCAATGGAGTCAGTCATCTATGGACTGAAACCTCTAAAACTGTTAGAACCAAATGAACTTTTCCTTGTCTAAAATTGTTATTGTAAGGCCTTTAGGTCACAGTGTTGAAAAGCAGACTAAAACATACCTCATCGATGAGATTATATGTACTAGTCAAAATGGCCTCCAATAGAAAAAGTACATGGAAACGTTTTGAAGAATAAATCAGATATTCTAGGAAAGGATCTGCTGCTTGTACTCTGTTTTTTAAAAGTAAAGGATGAGGGTTGGGGAGTATCCCCGTGGTAGAGTGCTTACTTTGCATTTATAAGATCCTGAATTTCATTGCCAGCATGCCATAAAAAATATGAAAGAGTTTCTGTAATATAATGTTTATCATCATAGTTTGTGGCATAAAGCAATCCCATTGAAAGACTTGTTCTCTGACCTCTAATAGTGTCAGCATTTAACTTCCCAATTTGGATCAATAACTTTTGAAGGGTAGGTACTCTCCCACTGTAAACCCCATATTATGATCATATCACAGGGGGAAAAAAGTACTTTTTTTGTAATATTGTTTCCTTGAATTTTTTATCTAATGTCAAACCCATGTACCAGTCATTTTCATATTTTCAAGTCAGTTAGTGACTTCTTTAAAGCCTTATTTTGGCTGTTTTACCAGGAATCCACCAATGCAAGACTGTGGAAAAGGTGCAGGTTTTAGAAAGCGTTGTTATCTGGTCAGGGAAAGCCAGGCATGGGTGAATGCAAGGCATGGCAGGTGAGAAATTGCAGTAGTGTATAGTAAAACAGAGATAATCTTTTCATGACTTTGTGATGACATGGCTACCAATATTAAGATGGAATTAGGCTGGGTTCATCAAGAACATACCTGAAGTTGAGGTTGAGAATAAAGACTGATTGAAAATGTGAATTGAAGGTATCATTTTGGGTAATGGAAATATTCTAAAATGATGAAAATACAATTTTATGAATCCAATAGAGGTCATTTAATTGAACACTTAAATGTGTGAATTGTATGATAAGAATTATTGCAATAAAGATGTGAAAGGTGGGGGCTAGGGCTGTGGTAGAGTGCTTGCCTAGCACATGTGATACCTTGGGTTCGATCCTCAGCATCACATAAAAATGAATAAATAAAATAAAGGTATTGTGTCCAACTACAACGAAAAAATAAAAATATATTTAAAATGTGGCTGTGGTGGTGAAATTCCTTAAAAAATATGTTAAAGGTGATTAAACACCAATTAAATAGCAAACAAAACCACATGAGGAAAATCCACCACTCTCCTCATCTATTTGATGTACTCAACACTCCAATAAGCATACCAGAATAGTTTGGAGTGAACCTTTTTCTAAACATATATACAGAAATGTTGATCCACATTTCTCCTTTTAAAGAAATAATATAACATTATGTATATCATAAGTAACCTCTCTGCTCATTCACATCTAGGTAAAAAGTCTGGCACTGCATGGGATAACTGAGTAATGAATTACTGAGTAATGCTTAAACCCTTTTTGACCTAGTGTCTCTTCTGAAGAATAATGATAATAGTGCTGTACTTCTGTAATGTCCCCCAAAACATGAGTGTTAAAGGCTTGGACCCCTTCTTGGCACTATTGGGAGGTGATGGAACTTTAGTGGAAGGTTTTAGCTCTTTTGAGGCATGTCCTTGAAGGAGCATGTGGGGTCATAGCCTCTTCCCCTATCTCTTTCATCTTAGCCATGAGGTGAATGCTCCCATACATATTCCCTACATGATATTCTGCCTTGTCACAGGGCCAACAGAAAGGGGTCCACCAAACTATAGACTGAAACCTCCAGTACTGTAAATCAAAATAAGCCTTCTCTATTTATAAGTTGATTATCTTAGGTAGTTTGTTACAGTGAAAGAAAGCTGACTAACACAAATAGAACAAAAACATACTGTCTTTGCAAATTTTAATCAGGATAATATGTACAGGCAGAGTTCTTAGACTAATGCCATGAAAACTATAAGAACAACATAGTTTTTGCTGTTATTTTTTTTTCCTGGGTCAGTTCATCAAAGAAGCCTTTCCCAATCCTTTTGGAAAGTAATACTTTCTTTCATAATTGTACATCCAACTAAATGGCATGTGTACTAATTATATGTAAAGTTGAACCCACTAAGATAATAGTATTTTGAGTATTTTTGATGTATTTCTTAATGACTTTAAGCTCTCTGAATAGATAGAATATTGCACTTAATATTGTGATTACAATTATTTCTGGGATATATGTACCTTGTTAAGTGTTAATTTCTTTGGAAGTTGGGAATCATTTTCTGCATTTTTTTCATGCAAAGAGAAGGTACTGAATAAATATTTGTATTAGAGTAACACTGAGTCCATTGGATGAATGTCTACCACACACTAGGCACCTCATATACATTGTCATTCATCTACAGTGGAACAGGACAGATTACATTAACATCATCTTAATGATAGGGAAACCAAGGCTCAAGCATGTTTTTTTCCAGGTCATACAGCTAGTAACAGCAGAGCAGTTTTTCTCTAAACTGTATTATAATGCTTCAAGTGGATACAGGTAATTTTTAATGTTGACTTTTTGATTCCCATGGCTGATAGAACATTGTTCATTGATCAATAAATTTTTTTAATAAATTGATGTTAATGCATGCTCTTTTTAGATTTGATGTGGATAAAAACAGTTACAAAGAAACAAAAATATTAATACAGTAAATATTATTTGAGAAAAAATAAATCATTCAACTTTTCATCAAGGAAATCAATATTTAGTTGGACTTGTAATATACATAAATGAGACTATATGACCATCATATTAGGAGTCCAGAGAAGGAAGAGATATGAAGTGTGAACATGATAATTTCAATGAGACATGAAATTTGGCTTGATTGATAAAGGGTTTATAGGATTAGAATCAAAGTAGGGAAAATCAGGGTTTCCTACATATGAGCCAAGTGAAAAGATGTGTCCTGAGAATATGAATAAATTGGTTTGGTTTGGGATGAGTAGAAGGAATAGAGAGAGCTGAGGACTGAAAAGCAGATCTTAGAGCAAGTCAATTGACCTTAATTGTCACATTGGGGCATGGAGGTCTCTAAGGCCTAATAAACAATACTCACTTCACTGTTATTAAATAAGCCTTGCCAATGCCCCAAATGAAGAATTGATGTGCCCAGCCTTAAGATCAACAGATGGTTCCATCCAATGAGTTGGTTATATTGAGTAAGTGAAGGTACAGTGGGGAAGGAACTTCCTGCTGAGGGAAGGAAACATGTTTTCACAGTTTCTCCAGGAAAAAACCTGAAATCCAAGTTTTCATCTCCACAGATGATGACAAGACCAAAATATAAGTTTCTTTTTTTCATGAATTGCAAGATTCCACCTGTCTTAAGAGGGTGTCATGTCACCTTTGAGGCCAGTAAAACTAAAGAAGGTAAACACAGTATTTTCTTTTCTGGAGCTCTGAGTGAGTACTGACTGAGTAAGGTATTCTTCCTCCAGAGTAAACAAGACATTTTCCACTAGGTAATTCAAAATACATGTACGAAGATGTGAATTTGGTGTCAACATACCTTATATAAAATCAGAGATATGATAAATTGTGGTATAAAGGGGTATTAAGAATCATAATGCAAAAATAAATAAATAAATAAATAAATAAATAAAAGAATTGTAATACAAAAAAAGTACATGTATAAAGGCATGAATTGGTGTGAACATACTTTATATACAGAGATATGAAAAATTGTGCTCTATATATGTAATAAGAATTGTAATGCATTCCACTGCTGTTAAAAAAAATAAAATCAATAAAAGATAAAAAAAGAATGAGGAAATCCCAAAGAAGATTCCAGGAAAGAGTGGGTAAAAGTTCTATGCAATAACTGGTTTCTGAGAGAAAGACATGGGGACAGTACAGGGCAAACAAGGTGCCAGGGAGTCACTAACATCAGTCTCTAGATGAGTTCAATAGGATACTTTGAGTGGATATAGATGTTGGATATTGTTGATTCTTCAGACCAGCCCATTCCCATTAGAACTCTGGGGATTAAAAAGCAGAACACAACTCAAAAGATCAAGAAAGGGACCAACCAATGTCAAGGTCTCAGAAAGAGAGAGTCACAGTTTATGGGTCAGGAAGAGAAAAATATTTTTTTCCTCAGATTTTTAAAATGGCTTTTATTTTTTAAAATATATGTGCACGGGCTGGGTTGTGGCTTGGAGGTAGAGCTCTCACCTAACATCTGTGAGGCACTGGGTTTGATCCTCAGCACCACATAAAAATAAAATAAAGATATTGTATCCACATTTAACTAAAAACAAATAAATAAATATCAAAAATAATATAATATGTGCATTACAAGAAAAATAAAAACACAAGAAAAGCACAAAGTCACCAGTCACAAGCAGCCTAGTTGGATGTGTCCCTCCAGATCATGCATCTACATACAATATCCGATTTTCAGTGATTGAGATTGTAGTGCGTATCATGATTTTTCACACATCATGAATATTCACCAATTCAAAAATCCCAAAGGTACATAGGTATTTTTGATAACCAAGAATATACTACACCAACTTAATCTGTTACAAAAAATCGTAATTCTTTCTTGGGGACAAAAATTTCACTGAAAACAGAAATGGCAACAGTCCCTGAGATAGACATATTTGCAGAGTAACAACCAAAATAATGTAAGGAATAGAAAGATCTTTGACCGTGTAACTATATAGTATTGAACTTCTCTTTTTTTGCACACCAGATTCCAACAAAAGGACCAGATCTCACAGAACCAAGACTATCTTCATGTCTCACTTTTGTAAATAAGATTGATACTCTAATCTGTTAAAAAAGAGTTATGCAGGTCAATATAACAGATATCAGGGACTTAAATATTGAGTCTTTTCTCATTGTTCTAGGCAGTAATTCTAAACATGAATAAAGGAAGACACATCTCTGTTTCTTAAAAATGTGGTTCAATAGGAGACTTTAAAAAATAAACAAACTTAACATCAAACATGGTAATATATATATGGGAAGATCCAATGCCTTATATGATCCCATATCAAGGAGATTTCATTCAGACCAGAGTGGTCAAAGAATATCTCTAAGAGGATAGTTTCTCAGCACTATCAACATTTTGGGACCTGATGATTTTTGTATCAAGAGTGAGATATTTTGTGCATTATACAGAAAAACTACTGGCTTCCACACACTCAGAAACTCAGTAGGCCTTGGCAAATATCCCCAAGGTGTAAAACCACTCCTAATTGAGAACTCCATCTTAGATGAAGTGACATGTAAGGTGTGCTTGAACAAAGTAGGACATAAAAGGTGTAACTATGGAAGTTTCTATGGAATGCAAGCAAAGAGCATCTGGGGTGGAACTCTGAGAAGGAACCAAAACATGTAAGGGTGATATTGAAAGAAGAATATATGAAAGAGACTGAGAGATGGCCAGAGAAGGAAGAGGATATCCGGGACAGGGAAGAGATTTTCTGTAGTGATGGTCAGTAGTCAACATGTAAAATGCTATGACCACAAAAAGACCTGAAAATTTCTATTGTGTTTTCCTACAAAAGAAGTTGAGTACAAAAGCCATACAGCTGTGAGTAGAGGAGTGAGGAGGAGACGTAGTGATAACACTGAGGGGATACAGGCTTTTAATTAAGACTTGGTTTCAGATTCTGTTCAATAGTCATGGATTATATGGTACAAGGGGCTGTTGAGAAACGACCTTTGGTTTCCCTACTAACTTGCCAGGTCAAGGTTCTAATTTGTGCTTGCACTTGGTAAACTTCAGTGATCAATGTACACTATTGTCTTGGGCTGAGTTTTGGTCAGAACACCACCAGGTCATCTTTATCTTCTAGTTTTATAATAAATAGCTGCCAAATTCTCAAGTTTGGCTCCATCAATTCTATATTTATCCAACTGAGATTTTGAAACCAAATTCAATATCCCCAGTTTGATATTACTATTACCTCAATATCTTATATATTATAGTGGCCATTTATTGATATTTAGGTCCCTATGTTATATTAAAATCCTTTTGGATTAATATTCAATCACCTATTATTTTTATTTTTTTGCATTACAATTCTTATTACACATATACAGCATATTCTTCATATCTCTGGTTTATATAAAGTATGTTGACACCAATTCGTGTCTTTATACATGTACTTTGGATAATGATGTCTATCACATTCCACCATCCTTGCTAATCCCCTGCCCCATCCCTTTCCCTCCCACCCCTCTGCTCTATCTAGAATTCATCTCTTCCTCCCATGCTCCCCCTTCCTACCCCACTATGAGTCAGCCTCCTTATATAAGAGAAAACATTTGGCATTTGATTTTTTGGGATTGGCTAACTTCACTTAGCATTATCTTCTCCAATGCCATCCATTTACCTGCAAATGCCATGATTTTGTTCTTTTTTATTGCTGAGTAAAATTTCATTGTGTATAAATGCCACATTTTTTTATCCATTCATCCACTAAAGGGCATCTAGGTTGGCTCCACAGTTTATCTATTGTGAATTGTGCTGCTATAAACATTGATGTGACTGTGTCCATGGTATGCTGTTTTTAAGTTTTTTGGGGTATAGACTGAGGAGAGGGATAGCTGGGTCAAATGGTAGTTCCATTCCCAGATTTCCAAGGAATCTCCATACTGCTTTCCATATTGGCTTCACCAATTTGCAGTAACTGTATGAGTGTATGAGTGTACCATTTTCCCCACAACCTCGCCAATACTTATTGTTGTTTGTCTTCATAATAGCTGCCATTCTGACAGGAGTGAGTTGATATCTTGGAGTAGTTTTGATTTACATTCCTCTAATTGCAAGAAATGATAAATGGTTTTTTTTCGTATATTTGTTGATTGATTGTATATCTTCTGGTACAGAAGAGAGGACACAGAGACTAACTCTCAAAATTACAATTATCTTATGTTAGACAAAGGTGCCAAAAATATGCATTGGAGAAACGATATCCTCTTCAACAAATGGTGCTGGGAAAACTGGAAATCTATTTGCAATAAAATTAAATTAAACCCCTATCCCTCACCATGCACAAAACTCAACTCAAAGTGGATCAAGGACCTAGGAATTAAACCAAAGACTCTGCATCTAATTGAAGAAAAAGTAGGCCTTACTCTTCATCATGTGGGATTAGGTCCCAACTTCCTTAATAACAGTCCTATAGTGCAAGAATTAAAATCAAGAATCAATAAATGGGATGCACTCAAACTAAAAAGTTTCTTTTTAGCAAAAGAAATAATCTGTGAAGTGAACAGAGAACCTACATCCTGGGAGTAAATCTTTACCCCTCACACATCAGATAGAGCACTAATCTCTAGGGTATGGGCCAAGGATTTTTTATGTTTTTAATTTTTAATGCAATTGTGAATTTATTAGGCACATTTATATGTCTCTAAAAACATCATTGATAAAAATATGGAAAAGGAATGGTGAAAAATCTTGTGCCACTAAATGGTGCAGATGTGTTATTTCCTTCATGTTGCATGGGAACCAAATAATTCTGGGACATTTATGTGCCACAGGAATAGTGCCAATGTGGGAAGTGCATAATTAATTCATATGACAATATTTGTCAAGAGCCCTTTATTCTTCAGGCACTGCACTGGGAAGTGGGGATACTTTAAAACAGACCCTATTGTATGGTGAAGATTAATAATGAAAACAGATAAGTGTTAAAAGATACATAAAGACAAGAGTTTCATGTTTTTTTCTCATATGAGTAAGATAAAAATAGCCAACCTAAATGTACAATAGCTACCAGTAGAGTTTGGTAAGTGATGGGGGAAGGGTAGGTAAAGGAGACTGGATTTGATTAGTTTACACTGTATGTGTGTCTTTAAATATGTCACTGAACCACACTAATATGTACAATTTATACATGTTAATAAAATATAAAATAATGTTAAAAATAAGATATTAAAACACTGCAAACAGTGTATTCACTTACACTTGGGGTTAATTCGTTGACTCCTAACCAAAATCCTATGAACTAAGTGATTTCCTCTGGTTTATAGCTAAGTAAATTGAGACTCACAGAAATGGATTTTTTCAGAACAGGTATGTATCACTAGTCAGTGGTAGCATGGATCAGTAGGGTCTTGATATGCTGCCCTCTTCTATGATGCTCATTCAACAATCAGCTTTGATATATTGGTTAAACTACATGTGAATTAAGATTTATTATTCACCTTTTCTCCATATTTTCCACAAGTGCATTAATGATGCCATCTAAATGCCTTACTAAAATCATTGAGCCATTAATGACAATCTTTGAGTTCAGTAAACTTAACAAAAAGAAGAATGAGGTAGTTTGGCAAAAGTTGTTAATATTGAACATATGATAGACTTTTGTTCACCAAATAATGCTTCTTCTTCTCCTTCTTCTTTTCTTTCTAATGTAATTTTTATAATCTTGTTTAGATCTTTCACTACTAGAAATAATAGTCTTAATGACAGCAATGATTTATGCCTATCCTACCTCCACAGTTGATCAAATTGTATTAGAAGTTATTTTCAAAGGAAATAAATTTTTATCAAAATTGAAGAGTTGTTCTTTACTTAACAAAATGCATTCAGCATCTTCTAACTATCCTAAATGAAATGATCATTAATTTATCTCATTTATATATACCATAATTTAGGCAGAAATCAACATTTTTTTAATGTTCACTATATTTTTCTACTATTGAGTACTAAAAATTCAGAAAGACAATGACATATAAAATATTTCAGTGAGTATGTCAAGTTTAACAGAGAAACAGTGTGAGGAATGTTGGGCTAGAGAGGAGGGATAAAATCTTCATGAGGAGTGATGGACAGATTTATCAGCTGAAAATCTGTGAAAGGGAATTTTAGGCATGATTACCCACCATAAGAAACATGTTTGTTGCCAACCCCTCCTCCAACCCAATGGAATTGATCTACAGTCCTCTTACTTATATATCATAAGTGGGGCTTGCAGGTTTGGTGCCCTGACCATATGCATTGACAAGAAGGAAGCAGACACTCAGAGGTCCAACTTGAGATCTAAGCCTGGTGAGATTTTAATCTTCTGAAACAGTCTATATCAGATCAGGTAAAAGAGTGAATTGGAACAATATAGAATACTAATGTCACATTTTTTTTACACCTTGGATTTTTAGAAGCGATTTCCATAATCCTTATTCTGTCTCTTTATTCAGATAAATGAAAATCATATTCAAAGAATGGAAAGGCCTGACTGAAGTCACAAAACAAACAGGCAAGAGGCCTGGGTTCAAAGAAAGACCACATCGTTGGTATTCCAGTGACATCCTGGCTAAAGAAGGGTCAGAATAAAAGACTAGACAGAACTAAATAGCAAAATAGAAAAAAAATGCATGATTTGGAGTATTTAGGAAATAAGGTGAAAAGTCTAAATCTAGGTTTTTTCATAGGAGGAATTAAATTGTCTACTGTTATTTGGACAGGTGCAAGGCTATGGGATATTTTAACACCAGTTTTAGAGATGGCTTCATTTTGGGGGCTTCTCTGACTGACCTCAACTGGAGGTCCTCCTTTTTGTTTTTATTTTGATATTCTACTTGGGCAACAGCACTACTTTGGAAATTTGTATTCCAATATAATAGAAAATCTTGAAGAGATCACCAAATTTCCAGCATCATATGACCTACCCAAATCAAATCAGAAAGACCTAGAAATTTAAAAAATATTGAAGATGCAAATTAGAAGCCTGACAACAAATAGAAAAGCCAAGGATCAGATGGATTCTCAGCCACGTTCTACCAGACTTTCAAAGGAGAATTTACACCAATCCTTCTCAAATTATTCCATGAAATAGAAAAGGAGGAAACCTTTCCAAATTCATTCTATGAGGCCAGTATCACCTTCACATCAAAGCCAGAAAAAGACACATCAAGGAAAGAAAACCTCAGGCCAATATTCCTGATGAACATAGATGCAAAAAGTCTCAATAAAATTTGGCAAATCACATATAAAACATATTAAAAAGATAGAGTACCACAATCAAATGGGGTTCATCCCAGGGTTTCAAGGTTGGTTCAGCATAAGAAAATCAATAAACATGATTCATCACATCAATAAACTTAAAAACAAGAATCACAAGATTATCTTAATACATGCTGTAAAAGAATTTCACAAGATACAGCATCAATTCATGTTTAAAACACTAGGAAAAAACTATGGTTAGTAGGAACATATTTCAACATTTTAAAAGGTATATATGCTATACCTAATGCAAACATCATTCTAAATGGAAAAAACTGAAAGCATATCCTCTAAAAACTGGAACAAGACAAGGACACCCTCTTTCACCTTCTCTACTCAACATAGTCCTTGAAACTCTAGCCAGAGCAATTAGGCAAAAGAAAAAAAATTAAAAGATACAAAAAAGAACTCAAACAATTCCTATTTGTTGATGACTATATTTAGAAGACACAAAAAACTCCACCAGAAAACTTCTAGAACTCATAAACAAATTCAGCAAAGTAGCAGGATATAAAATTAATACTCATAAAGCAATTGCATTTCTTTACACCAATGATAAATGACCTGAAAGGGAAATCAGGAAAACTATCCAATTCACAATATCCTTGAAAAAAAAAGTTTTCAGCATCAATCTAACAAAGGAGGCGAAAGAACACTAAAGAAAGAAATTGAAGAAGACTTTAGAAGATGAAAACATCTCCCATGTTCTTAGATAGGCAGAATATTGTCAAAATTCCATACTACAAAAAGTGCTATACATATTTAATGCAATTTCTATTAAAGTTCCAATTATGCTTTTTATAAAAATAGAAAATTCATTTGGAAAAATAAGAGGCTCAGAATTGCCAAAACAATCCTCAGCCGGAAAAGTGAATCAGGAGGCATCACAATGCCAGATCTTAAATTATACTATAGAGTTATAGTTACCAAAATGGCATGGCATTGGCACCAAAACAGACATGAAGACCAATGATACAGAATAGAAGACACAGAGACAAACCCATATAAATACAGTTATCTCATACTAGGCAAAAGCATCATAAACATACAATTGAGAAAAGGTGACCTCTTCAACAAATGATGCTGGGAGAACTGGAAATCCATATGTAGCAAAATGAAATTAGACCACCATCTATCAACTTGCACAAAATTCAACTCAAAGTAGACCAAGAAAGTAGACATTAGGCCAGAGACCCTGCACCTACCAGAAAAAACAGTAGGCCTAACTCTCCATCATGTCAGCTTAGGAATCAAATTCCTCAATAAGACCTAAAGTGCAAGAAATAAAATCAAGAATGAGTAAATGGGATGGTATCAAACTAAAAACCTTATTTACAGCAAAGTAAATAATCAAGACTATGAAGAGAGGTCATACAAAATGGGAGAAAATCTTTGCCACCTGCACCTCAGATAGAGCATTAATCTCCAGGACATATAATGTACTCAAAAAACTTACATACACACACAAAAAAACAACTAACCCAATCAATAAATGGGCTAAAGAACTGAACAGGTACTTCACAGAGGAGAAATATGATTAGTCAACAAATACATGAAAAAATATTCGATATCTCCAACAAGTAAGAAATGCAAATTAAAACTACACTGAGATTTCATCTTATTGCAGTCATAATGGAAATTAACAAGAATACAAGTAACAATAAATTTCAGTGAGGTTGTAGGGGAAACGGTACACTCATACATTGCTGGTGGGACTACAAATTGGTGCAACCACTCTGGAAAGCAGTATGGAGATTCCTTAGAAAACTTGGAGTGGAACCATAATTTGACCCAGTTATCTCACTTCTCAGTATTACTCAGAGGACTTAAAATCAGCATACTATAGTGACACAGCTACACCAATGTTTATAGCAGCTCAACTCACAATAGCTAAGCTATAGACCCCACATAGGTGACCTACAACAGATAAATGGATAAAGAAAATGTTTCATATATGCATAATGGAATATTACTCAGCCATAAAGAAGAATGAACTAAAAGCATTTGCTGGCAAGTGGGTGGAACTGGAGACTATCATGCTAAGTGAAATAAGCCAGTCCCATAAACACCAAAGTCCAATATTCTCTCTGATATGGAAATGCTAACAAGAGGGACTGGAAAAGTGAGGAATTGAGGAATGAAATTGACCAAATAATGCTACTTACATATATAATATATCATAGTGAATTCCGTATTTACATATGTCTATAAAGTGCCAATTAAAAAACAATAAATAAATATAAGAAAGACCAATAGGGTAGAGAAAGGGGGACAGGAGGAGAAAAGAAGGGAGAGAAAGCAGTAGTACTGGGTACTAAAATGGAGCAAATTATATTCCATGTGTGTATGATTATGTCAAAATGAATCCCAGTATTATGTATAACTAAGATTCAAAATAGTGCCTCACAAATAATAAGTGCTGCATAGTTTTTGCTGGTATTTTTCTTTCCTTTTATCAGAGAAGGTTTTTCCCATCTTCTTGTCTTTCATAATTATACATAGTATTTTATACCATTTGCATTAATTATATATAAATTTAGTTACCTACATTAAATGTATGGAAAGTAAAATGATAGTGTTTTAAGTGTTTTTTCTCAGTCATATTAATGTCTATGAATGAAGAGACAGACTATTGCAATTACTTGATTGTAATTATTTCAGGTGATATTTGTTATTTTGTCAAGTGTGGATTGCTTTGGGGCCACAGATTATATTTTCTGTTATTGTTTCAGGTAAAGAGAAGGCACTGAATAAATATCTGTATTCTAGTAACACATATTCCATTGAATGAATTTCTGCCACACATCAGGCACTATCTACACACACACACACACACACACACACACATTTTTATTCATCTACAAACAGTGGATCAGGGCAGGTCCCATCAACATCTCAACATCATCTTACTAATGGGGAAACAGAGGCTCAAGCATGTCCAGACAGATTTCTAAGAAAATAAGATAGTATGGGAGAGCTGGTTTTCTCATTTTGCTGTATTATGCTATGTTATAATTATTAAAGTGTATACAGATGATTTTGACTGTTGACTTTTTGATTCCCATGGTTTATAAAACAAAGTTCATTGATAATAAATATTTTGATAAGTGACTGCATGCTCTTTTTAAATTTGTTGGCTACAAAAACCAGTATAAAAATAAGTAATATTAAACAGTAAATATTGTTTTAGAGAGAAATATAAAAGATCAAACATTTCATCAAAGATATGAATATTTAGGTGGATCAATAATACACATAAATGAGAATAATGAATATTATAGGAGAAGTCAGTCCCAGAGAAGAAAGAGATATAATGAGATATAACATGGTGACTTCAGTGGAGAAATGGAATTTGTCTATTGGTGAAGGGTTGGCAGAATTGGGGTCAAAGATTAGGGAAAGTGGGAGGAATTCCAGGCTTCAGGGGCAGAAAGCCAAGTGAGAAGATGTGTTCTGAGGATACAGAATGCATCAGTTTGTCTTTAGAGGAATAGGGTGGATAGAGAGAACTGAGGATTGCAGAGCACATTTTAGCAAGTCAGTTGATCATAATTGCCACATTGGGGCCCAAAGGCCTCCAGGGCCTCTCACCTGATAAACAATGCTCTCTCCACTATTATTAAAGAAGCCTTAGCAATGCCCCGAGGGAAGAATTGGTGTGCTCAGCCTTAGGGTCAGGAGATGGTTCCATCTGGTGTGAGCTGGTTAGATTGAGTGAGTGGAGGTGCAGTGGAGACTTTGCCCCCTCCTTCTGGATTAGGGGTCTCAGCAATCTCCTCTGCTAAAGGAAAGAACCATATGTTATTCCTGGACAAGAGCTGAAATCCAGGTTTTCCTCCCCACAGATGAAGATAGGACCAAAGAGGTAAGTATCTTTCTAAGGCATTGCTAGATGCCACCTATAAGAGAATCTCATATCACCTTTGATGCCAGTAGAAATTAAGAAGGTAAATGCAATATTTTCTTTTCTGGAGCACTGAGTGAGTACTGACTGGGTAAGCTATTCTTCCTCCAGAGTAAACAAGACATTTTCCACTAGGTAATTCAATTAACTTTGGGGTCCATTATGTTGGATCCCTGGTTTGAATGTAGACATGTAAAATTCTGGCATGAAGACATTTTATCATTGAGTCTTCCTCTATCACCCATCCACCAACATAATAATACACACATGTCACAAAATATTCTCACCTACCTGTCAATTGCATGACATTAGGGAACCCACTAAACATTTTTAGAACATTTAGTTTTCTTATGTTAAGTGTGACGATTGGCCTCATATCATTTTTAAATCCCTGCCAAAACTCAACTGCTATGATGCCACACTAGTATACAAAGTAAAGTATAAGTATCAGAGCCAGGAGACAAAGAATAGAACGATGGCCAGAGTTGTTGAAGATCAATCAAGGAAGACCTCTTTCAGGACCAGAGAAGAGGGACAACATTAGGAGAAAAAGCTCTGTGAGAACTCAGAGTTAAAACAATTTGTTAATCTATAGAGCCTTTGCATGTAAATAAAGCTGGCAAGACTTAAACTGTGGTTTTCTGGTCTCATACTACAAAATATTGATGTGATAGAAGATCCTCGAAGATCACACTAAAACGCTGTGGGACAAGATGGGATATTGTATGATTTCTTGTAGGAGAGGAAGCTTGAGCTGGAGAATGATTGAGTCTATAGAGGGAGACTGTGATGGAGAAAAGATAGATGGATGCATTGGTGCCCAGTGAAGATAAGTAGTGAGTTCAGTCTTATAAAAAAATACCAAGAGAATTCAGGCACACAAACAGTAATTAAAGGAGGAAGCAAAATTTGATTCAGATTGAAGAATGAATGTTCTATCAATAAAGAAGATGAGGAGAGTTTATAGAACCTCCTTTGCTGAGACAAAAGATGAAATTTCTTTGCTTGGATGTGGCTTTGCATAGACAGACAATGTCATTAAATTACTGGATTGGTATGAAGAATGCAATATTGCATGCTATTGAAAAATTAACATAATGTCTGATCTTATGAACTTTACCCTTTCAAAGATCATGCAGAGATCTATGGATGCATGCCCAGAAACACAGGCAAAAATGAACACAATGAAGTTCAAAGAAAGTTAATAATCTCTCTAATGCAGAATATCAATAATATCAAATATGCAAGTGTCAAAAAGTATTGATTGGTTAAGGGGAGTAAGAGTAGGGATTAAGTTTTAAAACAATATTTTAAGAATATAAAATATAGAAAAAGTATAGAATATCATCTAACTCAATCTTGCAATTAATACTAGAACATTTTTACAACATCCTGAAAGTTTCACTTTTATCATCTGAATGAAAAGGTGGCTTTCTAGTGCTAGAATAACACTTTTTTTAGGCAATTGATTTTTATGCCACATTATATTTTTTCTTTATATTGAGCCACAATCTTTCCTCCTGTGTGGTTCACCAGTTTTGGCCTTTGGATCAAACAGAGGATGCTAATAATTTTTTGATGGATAGATCTTTAAACATGGTTACAAATGTCAAGATTGTTTTAAAGTATTTACTTCTATGATCTAAAAAGCATAATTAACTTTGGGGTCCATAGACCTAGGGATGGCACAGGGAGAACAAGGTGAGTTGTCCCAAACAAAGGGGGTCACTAGCCTCAGTCTCTGGGGAAGTTTAACAGAACACTTCAGGCAAGTATGGATATTGTGATTCTGCAGATAAGCCTATTCCTTTCAGGACCCTGGGGATTAGGAAGCAGAACACAAATTTAAAAAAAAAGATAATAATAAAAAAATAAAATAAAGGCAGGCCTATATCAAAGACTCAGGTAGAAGAGAGTCAAAGATGATGGATCAGGGACAAATACTAACCTTATTGGATGTAGCATCGGGCTTTCCTTTTAGATCAGATTCCAGAAAAAAAGGACAAGATCCCATTTTATTGTATTTATTTATTTAGGGGTGCTGGGAATTTTACCCAGGGCCTACTATATGCTGAGCAAGTGCTCTACCACTGAGCTACATCTCTAGCCCCACAAAAGGATCAGATCTCAAGGAACAAAGACTTTCTTCACATCTCACTTTTGTAAGATTAAAATTCTGTAAGACTTCAGTTCTGTCTAAGGATCTTATAGAGAGCTTGTGTAGATTGTTGCTGCAGGTATCAGAGCAAAAATATGGAGTCTTTTCATGCCAGTCATTGTTCCAGGCACTAAAACTCTAAACGTGAACACAGCTCTGTTCTTATAAGTTCCAGTGTGGTGGAACAGGAGAATAAAAAGAAATCAGAACTTCAGCTTGGGTTGTGACTCAGAGGTAGAGTTCTCATCTAGCATGCATGAGGCACTAGGTTCCATCCTCAGCATCACATAAAAATAACATAAAGATATTGTCCTTCTATAACAAAAAAAGAAAGAAGAAAGAAATCAGAACTTAAAGTGCAACATGCTAATGTGTTTATGGGAAGGTACTATGCCCCATATGATCATGTATCAAGGAGATTTAACTCTCAGAATACCTCTAAGAGAATAGTTTCTTAGCACTATCAGCATTTTGGGACCAGATGATTTTTGTGTGTATCAAGGGATGAATATCTTATACACTGCAAAAGGTACAGAAAAAATACTGGCCTCAACACATTCAAAAGTATCTGTAGACCTTGGAAAATGTCCCCAGAGGTGCAAAATCACTCCTGGTTGAGAACTACATTTAGATGAAAAGGCATGTAAGGTGTGCTTGAATAAAGTGGAACATAGAGTTCAATAACCAGTTTTATGGCTTGGTGAACTCTGTAGATGTGGGGCCTTTTCCTAAGGATAGTGCATAAGAAGAAACAGTCTTGGAAGAAGAAGATGTGCTAATTTTGTGGTGCCCAGAGATATCCAAGTGGAGATGACCAGTAAGAAGATGGTGTTTTATGGGTAGACCTTGTTATCATTTTTTTATTTTATTGATTTTTTAAAAATAAATGACAGCAGACTGCATTACAATTCATATTACATATATAAAGCACAAATTTTTATATCTCTGGTTGTATATAAAGTATGTTCATGCCAATTTGTGTCTTCATACATGTACTTTGGATAATGATGTCCATCACATTCCATCATCATTGTTAACCCCTTGCCCCCTCCCTTTCCCTCCCACCCCTCTACCCTATCTAGAGTTTGTCTATTCTTCCCATGCTCCCTGTTCCTACCCCACTATGAATCAGCCTCCTTATATCAGAGAAAACAGTTGGCATTTGGGTTTTTGGGATTGGCTAAATTCACTTAGCATTATCTTCTCCAACTCCATCCATTTACTGCAAATGTCATGATTTTATTCTCTTTTGTTGCTGAGTAATATTCCAATGTGTATATATGCCACATTTTTTAATCCATTCCTTTTTGATGTTCATAGTTTTTCTAGTGTTTTGAATGTGAAGTGGTACTGTATTTTGTCAGATGTTTTTTCTGCATCTGTTGAGATGATCATATGATTCTTATCTTTGAATCTACTGATGTGATGAGTTATATTTATTGATTTCTGTATGTTGAACCAACCTTGCATCCCTGGGATGAATCCCACTTAATTGTGGTGGGATCCCACTTAATTGTGGTGCACTATCTTTTTTATATGTTTTTGTATTTGATTTGCCAGAATTTTATTGAGAATTTTTGCATCTATTTTTACAAGGAATATTGGTGTAAAGTTTTCTTTCTTTGATGCGTTTTTGCCTGGTTTTGAAATCTGGGTGATATTACTTCATAGAATGACTTTGGAAGTGTTCCCTCTTTTTCTTTTCTTTTTTTTAAAATATTTTATTTTTTAGTTGTAGGTGGACACACTATATCTTTATTTCATTTTTATGTGGTGCTGAGGGTCAAACCCAGTGCCTCACATATGCTGGGTGAGCACTCTACCACTAGGCCACAACCCCAGCCCAATGCTCCCTCTTTTTCTATTTCTTGAATTAAATTGTAGAGTATTGGTATTAGTTCTTCTTTAAAGGTCTTATGGAACTCGGCTGTGTATCCATCTGGTCCTGGGCTTTGCTTGGTTGGTAGGCTTCTGATGGCATCTTCTATTTCATTACTTGATATTAGTCTGTTTAAATTGTGTATATCATCCTGATTTAATCTGGGGAAAAATTGTATGACTTAAGAAATATGTTGATGCCTTCAATATCTTCTATTTTATTGGCACATAAGTTTTCAAAATAGTTTCTAATCATCCTCTGTATTTCTGTAGTGCCTGTTGTTATATACCTTTTTCATCACATATACTGGTAATTTGATTTATTATTTCTTACACTTCAAGTATTTCTGGGTGTTTTTTTTTTTGTTTGTTTGTTTTCTTTCTTTTTTAGAACCTCTATTTCCCTGTTGAGGTGACCTTTTGCTTCCTGTATTTGTTTATGTAGCTCCTTGTCGAAATGATATTTCACTATTTGCTCTCTTATATCTTCCTTGAGTTCACAGAACGTTTTAATCATGTACATCCTGTACTCCTTATATGACATTTCTTCCTCTGGGGTTGCCATGGATTCTAATAATATGGTAGCTTGATTTGTTTGTGGAGTTTCTTCCCTTGTCTTTTCTGTTGTTTGTGTGTCTTCCTTTCCAGCTCTGTGGATCGGGTGTGTTATTGTCTTTACCCTGCAGGTTTGTAGTGCTCTCATAGGGTTCCCAAACCTCTCCTTTTGGGAAGAACAATGTTAACAAATCATACCAACAATATACCACCTATGAGCAGTTCATTGTTATTAAGACATTTACAGTTTGGTTTCAATGTACAGAATTGTTGAATTCTATTATTATCTATAATATAATCAATAGTTTTGTAAAAGGGTTTACAGTTTCTGATGGTGGACAATGAACTGGGGGTTCGGCATAGGATGATATGCTGAGGAGGTAGGATGTGAGGATATAGAGTTAATATATCTTAGGAAGTGTGAAAAAAATCTAATAAAGAGAGTTAGTAGCAAGAGAATAGACAGGAAGTAATTTAGGGTAGACAAGTATATGGGAAGACAATAGAGTACGTAAAACAAACATACATATGTATTCAGAAAAATAAAGGGTGTTAAAATAGTAAAAATTGGAGAGGGAAAGGAAAATGAAAGAAGAAAGAAGAGAAAAAAAGCATATACAGCACCTCTATATTATTTTTTATTGTATTGTATTTTTATTTATTTCTTACATACATGACAATAGTGGAGTGCATTACATTCATAATTATCCATTCACAGCCCAAGTTTTTGTAACTCTATATAGAGTATGTTCACACCAAATTATGCCATTATACATGAGCTCTCCAATTTTTTTGCATACAATTCTTAATATACCTTTATACCACCATTTATTATATCTCTGCTTGTATATAAAGTATATTGACACCAAATTCACATCTTCATACATGTATTTTGTATAATGATGACCCTCTCCTTCCATCATCCTATCTATTCCCCTTCTCCCTCCCTTTCCCTCCCACCCCTATTCCCTATCTAGAGGTAATTTTCCTCCCAACACCTCTATATTATATTATTCAGATGTCCCAGTCCTCAAAATCCTTTTTCATACAAAGTTATTGGTTTTACATATGTTGGGGATGTGAGGGAGGGAAAATAGAGAGGGAGAAGAAAAAGAGAAAAAAATACTGGAATAAAGAAACCAAGATTGGTGCTAGTTTTAGAAATCTGTATCTTTCTTGCTTCTCTTCTCACTCAATAGGTGGGGTTGTCTGTTGTAAGCTGGTGTCTCTGCCCTCAGGGTGGTGGAGGTAACCAGGGTGGGAAGGCTGGTCCTGGTGGAGGACATCTGGAAGCAGGGAGTGACACCCACCAGTCCCTGCAGGGAGACTGCACCTCAGGGGTATCTTTTTGGGACCACTCATATGACTTGAATGCTCAGTACTATCTCTCTTTTTTGCCTGGAAATTTCTCATTTCCTGGTCTCTCTGTTAGGCTCCAAACTTTAGCCCCATCTCCCTCTCCCTTAGCAGTTCCCAATTGAAGGACCTCTCACACAGAGGCTCTCAGGGGCAGTGCCCTGGTTGGGCTGGGCACCTGTCCAACTGAGACCCATTTTTTGTTGAACATCTATTATGTTGGGTTATCGATGCTGGGAAGAGGGGGAAGTTGGAAACCTGGTACCTGGCCAGCTGGAGTTCCAGTCTGGGAGCTGCACCCACCAAATATGGCAAGGAAGTTGAGCCAAGATGGAGGCAGTCTGCTTCCAGTGCCAAGGTGTTGGGTGGGGTGGGGGGCGCCAGGCGATGATGTTGTGCTGAGGGTAGATAGCAGCTGAGTGATCTGTGTGGGAGCAGAGTGAAGTTTGAGTTCTGCAGCTGTGCTGATAGGTGATTCTGCTATTCTAGGCACCCACAAGCCCTGCATTGGCTAGAACTTTTGGGGGCTGAGTGTCAGGAATCAGGACTACTGCTCAAACAGGAGTCCTGCTCAAACGGGAGTCCTGCTCAAATGCTGAGGCCCAAAGCCCTGCACAGGGGCACAGTGAAGGTAATTTCTGTGCAAGAGCAGCTGTATAGGGGTCATCTAACACTCTCAGAGATGCAATATTCCCATTAGGTGAGATCTGTATCACAGAGTGACACAGAATGCTGCCTCCCTCTGGCCTGCCATCTTCTTCCCCTCAGGCCATGTTATCATTAACAGTATAAGGAGGGCAGCAGATCAAGAGATGTTGTGATTTAACCAATAGTTCGTTACTCACAGTTCTCAAGAGGAAGGGGCATGGTATGCTGCATGAGGCCACATGAAGCACCAGGTTTCATTAGGAAGCAGAAAGAGTGAATGAGAATGTGGACAAGAGCTATGATTGTGGTTTCCATAGTAAGAAAACAAAACAGGTGACACAATGTATACAACTTATAATTTGCTAGTTTGAATAATTTCAGCATGCCCTGGAGTATAAAGGCTATCCTTGTTTTCTGGTATTTAGCTATGGGGTTATTAAGGCAGGTGGTTAATGTCCAAAACTGAGAACTCAATAAAGCATTTAATTGGAATATGGGCTCTGGATTGGTCAGTTTGTGCATGAAAGTTCTGCTTTCAGCAAAGTCCTTTAATATCTCTAGAGACTGTGACACTGAGAGAGGCAGTTCCAACTAATATCATTCAAACCCCCAAATATCAAAGCAACAGAAATACCTGAAATAAAATGTCATGCTTAATACAGATGGATTATAGAAGTGTGAAGTTCATAAGTGAGATTGTGAGTAGAAAGTACATGTGGGTGTTGTCAAGACAGTGATTCTCTGATTCAGTTCTTTGGAGTGGGTGCATATTCCATGGAGATTCTGTGGAATAGGAGAGAAGAGCTTTTTTTTTTTCTTTTTAAAAATTTGTTCTAATTAGTTATACATGACAGTAGAATGCATTTGACACATTGTATACAAATGGAGCACAACTTCTCCTTCCTTGGGCTGTACATGATGCAGAGTCACACCAGAAGTATAATCAAACGTGTCCATAGGGTAATAATGTCTGTCTCATTCCACTATTCTTCCCATCTCCACACCCTCTCCCCTCCTCTTACTTCCCTCTGCACAATCATTCTTCTCTATCCCCCCACCACCATCCATGGATCAGTATCCACTTATCAGAGGATGCTGATATTGATTTGGGGGGTTTGGTTTATTTAACTTAGCATGATATTCTCCAGCTCCATCCATTAACCTGCCAATGCCATAATTTCATTTTTCTTTAAGGCTGAGTAATATTCCATTGTGTATATGCTTTGGGGGTAGAACTCTGAGAAGGAACCAAAACATGTAAGGATGCACATTGAAAGAAGAATACACAAAAGAGACTGAAAAATGGCCAAAGATGGAGGAGGATAACTAGGAAAGGGAAGGTTTTCTGCAGTAATGGACAGTAGTCTACATGTAAAATGCTCTGACCAAGAAGAGACCTGAAAATGTCCACTGTGTTTCTCTACAAAAGTGTTAAATATAAAAGCAACATAGCAGTGTGTTGATTGTGAGTGGAAGGGAGAAGTAGTGGTAACACTGACAAGAGAGAACTCTTGATAAACTATCTGTGGAGAGTAGAAAAGAAATTGAAGTAACTAAAAGGAGACTTAAGAAGAAAAGATATACATATTTTTAAATTGGAGAGATTTTAACATAGGTCTTTTCAGTTGAGAAAAAAACAGTAGGAAGAGGAATGTTGAAGATACATTAGGAAGACTGTGAATTTTTAATTACATTGATTGGATGCTGGGATATGTTTTCCCTGCAGAATTTTCCAACATGTTTTTACTACGGAAACTATAGAGAATTTCATTCTTCTAGAATCTGATGGGTGGGACTGTGACAACAAGTTTAAGTATATTAGCAAAAGACTGACATGATGGATCAAGAAATAAAAGAAACAAAGTGGAAATAGGTATCTGATAGAAATAAAGGCTCAAAAGATTATAGATGGGAAATTTACACAGTGGCATCATTAAATAAGAACTTTCTTTAAGATTTCATATGAGAAAGTCATGAATTAGGTAGCACAAGGGGTTATGAAGAAATGATCTTTTGGTTGCTCTGCTAACTCAAGAGGCCAAGGTTCCAGTCTGTGCTTGCACTTGGTAGAATTCAACCATCAGAGGACACTGTTGACCTGAGGTTTTGGTCAATACACTCCCAGGTTATCATTGTTTTCTAGTTTTGTAATACATAGCTACCAAGTTTGTCTCCTCCATTCTATATTTTTCTAACTGAGTTGAAGGTAAACTCAATATTCCTTGTTTAATATTACCTTAATATCTTATCCACTATGCTGGCTATTTATTGGTTTTCAGTCTCCTGTCATCATATTGAAATCCTTTTGGATTATTATTCAGTCATTTATCATTTTATTTATGTTTTTAGACTTTAGTTCATTTGTATATTAAGTACATCTATATTTCACTAAATATGTCATTGATTAAAAATATAAAATGAGAATGGTTAAAGCCCTTGTGCCAGTAAATGATAAAGAGTGCAGATGTGTTATTTCCTTCATTTTTCACAGGAAACCAATAGTTCTGGGAAATTTATGTGCTGCAGACATGGTGTCAAAGTGGGAAATGAATCATTAATTCATGTAACCATATTTGTTGAGAGCCTTTTGTTCTCCAGGAACTATACCGGGAAATGGGGATACTTTAATGGTGAACAAAAGCAAACCCTATTGTACAGTGAAGATCAGTATTGTAGAAAGACAAGTGTTAACAGGCATATATAGACAAGAGTTTTGTGTTCTTTCTCATATTAGGAAGATAAAAAATAGTCAACCTAAATATACAATAGCTATCAGTGGAATTTGGTAAATGAAGGGGGGATAGGTAAAGGAGATAGGAGTTGGTTAGTGTATAGTGTATATATGTATTAAAATATCTCACTGAAATACACCAAAATATACAATTTGTACATGCTAATCAAAATAAAATAAAATAATGTTAAATATAAAATATTAAATGCTGAATCCCATGTGTTTATTTTAATGTACAAATAACATTGTATAATTTTAAAATGATCAAAATCCTGTGAAGTAAGTTATTTCTTGTGTTTTACACTTAAGTAAACTGAGACTTAGAGAACTGAATTTTTTAGAACAGAGAGCACCCTCATCGGTGATAGAGTTGATCAGTAGGGACTTCATATGTGCACCAATATGCTTCTCATTCAAAAACCATCTTTGATACATTGGTTAGACAACATGAAAATTAACACTTTGTTTTTATCACTCATATTTTCTCCATTTTCCACAAAATCATCATAGATAGCATCTAAATTTCTTATTAAAATCATTGATCCAGCATTGATCCATTAGTGATGATCTTCCAGTTCAGAAAACTTAACAAAAGAGAAAAATTAATTAATTTGGCAAAAGTTGCTAATATGGAGCTTATTTTGTTTGTTTTCTTGTTTTGTTTTTGCTTTCTGTCATACTTCTTATAATCTTATTTGGATTTTTAACTACAAAAATATCAGTCTTAAACAAAGCAACCTTAATTTCTATCCTACTTCTATGGCTTATTAGAATGTATTAGCAGCTTATATGCAGGTTTTTCAGAAGGTGAATTTTCATAAGATTTGAAGGGAAAGTCAAACATTTTATTTGCCAAAATGTATGCAACATTGTATAAGTTACAAACATTAATTTCCCAAATGAAATTAACATGTATTTATCACCTTTATATGTACCTTAAAAGAAGACAATATTTATTATTATATTTACTATTTTTTTCTACCACTGAGGACTCAGAGAGAGGCAAGGACTTATAATTTTTATAAAAAGAATGAGATAAGAATGTCAAGTGTTGTAGAAAACTGCACAGAGAGGATAGGGCTAGAATGGATGGGAAAACTCCTTCTGTGGAGTAATGAATGATTTATCAGTTGAAGATGTGTGGGGGAAGGTATTCCAGGTAGGATCATTCATAATAATGCAATGTTTGTTACTAATTGCTATCACCAAAGAAATGGTTCTACACTATTCTCAGTCCATTTCTGGTCATGCATGGGGCTTCCAGGTTTGGTGTACTGACCATATTTATTGAGGAGAAGGAAGCAGACAAACACTCAAAATCTAAATTGATATCTCAGTAGTGTTTTAATCTCCTAAAACAGGTTATCTAATAAATCAAGGAAAGAAGCCAGTTGGAACTGCAGGAAACTAATGCTGTGTTTTCCAGCTTAGATTTTTAAAAGTAGTTACCACAATCTTTTTGTAAGGGAAATAATATATATATCATCTCTACTTTCAGACAAGAAAGCATTGCATCCAAAGGATTGGCTGAGCTGGCTGAGGTCACAAAGTAAATGAACAACAGGACTAGAGTTCAAACTTAGGCCATATTATTCCTAATTCAGTGATCTCCTATCTCAAGAAGAGTCATAATAGAAGACTGGATAGACAGAACTAAATAGAAAAATTAAAAAAAAACCATGCACAATTTTGGAGAATTTAAGAAACATAGTGAAATAAATGTTTTAATGGTATTCTTCATAGGATGACCTGAATTATTTTCTCCTATTTGGCAGGTGAAAGGCTATGGGAAGTTTCAACACCAGTTCTGGAGAGAGCTTCATTTTGGTGGGCTTCTCAGATTGGCCTCAACTGGAGATCCTCCTTTTTGTCTTTATTTTGATTTTCTACTCCCTAACTCTCTTGGGCAACACCACCATCATCATTCTCTCCCGAACAGACCCTCGACTGCACACGCCCATGTATTTCTTCCTCTCCCACCTCTCCTTCCTGGACCTTTGCTTTACCACCAGCACTGTGCCTCAGCTCCTAATCAACCTTCAGGGACTGGACCGGACAATCAGCTATGGAGGGTGTGTGGCCCAGCTCTTTATCTACCTTGCCCTGGGCTCCACTGAGTGTGTGCTCCTGGTAGTGATGGCCATTGATCGCTATGCAGCTGTGTGTCGTCCACTCCACTACACAGCCATCATGCACCCCCTTCTCTGCCAGGCATTAGCTATCACATCCTGGGTAGGAGGATTCATGAACTCTCTGATTCAGACAGGCCTCATGATGGCCATACCTCTCTGTGGCCATAAACTGAACCACTTTTTCTGTGAGATGCCTGTATTCCTGAAGTTGGCCTGTGAGGACACAGGAGGCACAGAGGCCAAGATGTTTGTGGCCCGAGTCATAATCTTGGTTGTGCCTGCAGCACTGATTCTAGTCTCTTATGTGTACATTGCTAAGGCAGTACTGAAGGTCAAATCAATGGCTGGGCGCAGAAAGGCTTTTGGAACATGTGGGTCCCACCTGCTGGTTGTTTTCCTCTTCTATGGCTCAGCCATTTACACGTACCTCCAACCTATCCACAGTTATTCTGAGAAGGAGGGAAAATTTGTTGCCCTTTTTTACACTATAGTCACTCCCATTCTCAATCCTCTAATTTATACCCTAAGAAACAAGGATGTGAAGGGAGCTCTGTGGAAAGTACTAAGAAGAAGCAGAGACTCAGGTTAAGGTGGGAAAAGAGAATGAGTAAAATTTTCAGTAATAACTCTCAGACCATGGATCCTCTCTTGTTCCTTGGAAGACTGTTGATCATGCATAGTCCTCTGTAATCTCTGTGGATTTAGTGCCTTCTTGGCTTGAATGTTAGACATAGGGACCTTTGGGGACTCTTTCTAGTTCATTTCCTCTGACTACTGTGCAGCTAGGAGTAACTGTTGACTTCTATCACAACTTTCCAAAGGAATGAGGCTGGGAAATGGGGATATTGTGGTCACATATGGTGAATGGGCATGAATTCTCATTATATCTGAGCATTATAGAAGACTTAATGCAGAATGAAAACACCTTTTCCAAAGTTAATGATTCCCAATGTGGTGCCATGTAGATGACACTGTGTCCAAAGGCAGAGGAGATGTGTTCACCCTGCTTTTCTAATTAGCTATGACTTTGTCATATCTCCTTATTTTTCAGGGCTGATTTCTATGTTCTTATACAGTGGTTACCCTTCCAAGATATTTGGAGCAAACAAGGAGATCACAAACAGATGTACTTAGTGGAGCATATAGAGTCTCAGATATGATTACATTTACCTACTTGAAAAAATGGCAGAATAATTGGGGGGACCTTGAGTAAAAGAAGACATCAACACCTCATCAGCTGCATTGAGTTTTAGTTATGCTATGGTGTCATAAATGAAATACTGTCCATGTAAGACAGAAATGAATATTTAAGAAGTTAGCATAAAATAATGAGCCATGAGGAGGTGACATAAAAAGAAGAATAAAAGGGAATGACATAAATATAAAAGTGAACAGAGATGGGGGAGTTCTCTGGTAGGGAATAGTAGAAGTTTCTAGAAACTTTGGACAAAAGTATAGACAGTGGTAACTTGAAATTCTATCACTATCGATCATCCTATGAACTTTTGTGTAACTGGCCCGAAGTATGAAGGCATATTGAAGTTAGACTGTTGTATCCCAAGTCTGATTTATCCAAAGTTTTCATATTTTTTTTTATTTATCAGCTGAAGTCACTGAACAACAGTTTGTATAAAGCAAATGTTTTTATATCTTATATTCTGTATCAAGGTCTAAACAACTCAATTCAGGAATTAATATAATGAATAAATGGAATTATTTGCACTAGCAGGATATAATTTAATAAAGTTATTTTGTGGTTAATGTGTTATTCTTTAACTTGGCATGCTATGAGCATGGTCATCTAGTTATATTAAAAACAGCATATTCCTTAGTTGAGAAATTTTAAGAGGCCACTGAAGCAACTGGGCACAGATTCCATTTATTTTAGTCAGGTTTTTTGTTGCTGTGACCAAAAGATCTGATGAGAAAATAGCGGAGGAAAAGTTTATTTGGGGCTCACAGTTTCAGAGGATTCAGTTCCTAGATGGTTTACTTCAAAATTCTGGGCCCAAGGTGAAGCAGAGCATCATGGTGGAAGAGTATAGAAGAGGAAAGCAGCTTAGAACATGGCAATTGGGAAGCAGAGACAAGATATAAACCCCAAAGGCACACCCTTAGTGAGTGACCTTCCCTATCCAAACCCTAACAGCCTACAGTTACCACCCAGTTAGTTCACATCAAGTAGATTAATCCACTTATTAGGTTATAGATATCATAATCTAATAATTTTACCTCTAAACATTCTTGCATTTTCTCACATATGAGCTTTTGGGGGATACCTCGTATCTAAATTGCAATATTCTGCCTCTGGCCCCCAGTGACCTATATCACAAAACAAAATACATTTAGTCCATTTTAAAGAATACTCAGTAGTCTTAACAGTTCTGGTATTACCCAAAAGTCCAAGCCAAAAGGCTACTGAGATACAAGATAAACTCCCAGGAAAAACCCCTGTAAAAATCAAAAGCAAATTACAAATATCCAATATATAATGGTACAGAATAAACACTTCTATTCCACAAGAGAGGACTAGGAGCACAGAAATAAGTGATTAAACCAAAGCAAGACCAAAATCCAGCTAGGCAAATAATACTATAGTTTACGTCCAGCATCTGGGGTACATTGCATCATGGTGTTCTCGCCAAAACTTGCGTAAATCCACTCATATGACCTTACTGGTTGCAGCCCACATGGCCTTTCTTGGCTTGTTTCTGTTCAATTCCCAAAGCTTTCCTTAGCAGATATCCCATGTAATTAGCATCTCTTAATCTCAGGGGTCACCATTGCAGCGTCAGCCTCCTTTTCACAACATCATGTGTCACCCTCTCAGGTGCAGCCTTCAGGAATTTTGATCCTGCTACACTTTCTCTGGCCTCCCAATTCTTCCCATGGCATCTTGGTGGGTGCTTTCATGACCCCTTAACTCCAGCTTCTGACATTCCTGCAGAACCAGCACCACTTATTGTCTACAAGGTCTGCTGCCATCTTAAGAAGTAATCAAGCCTTCTGGGACCCCATTTTCAGCAGTCTTTGAGTGCCCGAGTGGCTAAGCATGGTGAAACAACTTCCTAGGCCCCTCTGTGCAGGCAGAGACCCCACAGGTCTCTTCTCAAAGGAATTTTACTTTTAAACACTAGAGCCTGAGATGGGCTTGGTCTTGCCTATTAAGGAGATACCCTTTAGCCATCTTTCCTATTGTCTCTAGGTAAATTATTTAGCATCTTTTTAGAGGCAGTAATGTCTTCAACAACCACAGCTTTCTTAGCTTCAGTTTTGCTTGCACTTTTCTGGTCAAACTTCAAGTTTTTTTCAAATGTGTTATCACAGTAAACTTGGCTAAAAACTGCTAGAATATCATGCCATTGGCTAAATTCTGTTCTGTCTTAGAATTTCGTGGGCCTGATTAATTAGTTCATCACTTTCAAATTCAGTCTTACAAAAAGTTTCAGGACATAAGCAAAATGTAGACAACTTCTTTGTCAAAACAGAATCACACACAAAGCTTCACTTAAAACATTCTAAAACTTTTCCAGCTTATGCTGCGCCCCTCCCCTGACTCAGGCAATGGCAAGTCCCTACTGAGGTGGATGGTGCAAGGTGTCCATCCTCTGGAGGAGCACAGTATGTTTCTGGGAATGGGCTGGTTTGTTTTGTATTCCTTTAATAAGTATAGTTGCGACTTCTCATACTACCATTAAATATGAAGGAAAAAAACATGAGTTTCCCAGTATATAGACAGCTGACTCTATAACTCTGGGCCCAGGTGAAGCAGAACATCATGGGAAGAATGTGGCAGAGGAGGCAACTCAGGACATGGTAATCAGGTAGAA
>NW_025999875.1:820509-867508 GCF_001458135.2 Marmota marmota marmota
GAGAGAGAGAGAGAGAGAGAGAGAGAGAGAGAGAGAGACTCTACTCATCAAGAACAAAATATAAATCCCAAAGGCATGCTTCCAGTGACCCACCTCTCCCAGCCACACCCTACCTGCCCAAAATTGCCATCTACTTAATCCACATCAGTGGATCAATCCATTGATGAGGTTATACCTGCCCAAATCTAATAATTTCATCTCCCAATGTTCTTCATTGTCTCACACATGAACTTTTGGGAGACACCTCATATCTAAACCATAACACAATTGTTTTGTGCAAGTAAAATTTTTGTGGCAAGCAGATGCCTGTACCCCTTGGATTTCTTGAACTTTCCCATCCATGGCAGTGGCTAATTGATCATTAGAGTTCATTGGTCCCCATAACTCTGCCAGAGCCAGTGAAAAATTTCCAGAGATGATTTCCTACACTCAGCAGAATATTAACATCTTGGCACCTGCCTTCTTTGTCTTTTAGAGTTTAGTTGGCTGCCATTTGAAACCTATTGTTATTTGTTTTTCAGCTGATAAACTACCTAAATGAGATTTTAAACAAGAATTAATGGAACATGTAAGACTTTAAATTAAGGATTAGCTATGAAAAAGAGGGAAACTTTGGGGGAAAGGGATTGTGTAGGATTGACTCCTAGGAAAAAAATTCAGAGATAATTTTATAGAGGAGAAATAACAAGAACATAGAAATATTTCATTGAATTCCAGGAAAACTGTTATTATGGACTGAAATACATTCCTAGACATTATAACTTATTTTTGTTATAAGAAATTTATTATTTTTACTAACATAACTTGTAATTAAAATCTGTAGTATAAGTTCAAGAACAAGACAATGGTGTTCATTCTTGTGACACTTGTTCAACGTAATACTCAAGTTCTAGCCAGAGCCATGAAGCAGGAGAAAGACATAAAAGACATTCAAATAGGAAAAATCACATAAAATTCTCTCTATTTGTAAATGATATGATCTTATATACAGAAAATCCTATAGACACTACCAAAAAACTATTAAAACTAGTATATGAAAGCAGTACAGTTGCAGAACACAAAATCAACATCTTAGATGACACAAATAAATTGAAAAAAAAAGACTTCTATCATGGATCAGAATTGATATTGTCAAAATGCTTATAATATCCAAAGTGATCTATATATTTAATGCAATCCCCATCAAGATACCAATGGCATTTTTCACAGAAATAGACACAATATCCTAAAATTCATATGGTACTATAAAGAAAATCAATTAGTCAAAGCAATCTTGAGCAAGAAAAAGTTGGATACATCACACTTATTGATTTCAAATTACATTATGAGCCTGTAGAAACTAAAAAAGTATGGTGTTGGCACAAAAAAGACCCTTGAAGAATTTTGTAATTTGTACAGAAAACTCAGAAGTAAAACCATGCGTTTATAGTCAACTGGTTTTTAATAAAGGAGTCTGGTCTACACAGTGGGGAAAGGATAAATTATAGTAAGTACTGTTAGGACAACTGAAAAAAAAACAATATTGGATTTTTATACCATACTCAAAAATAAACTCAGAATGAATTAAAGACAACAAAAGGACTCTATTAAAAACCCTTGTAAACAACAGAAAATCACTTTGATATTTATATCCATCCATGACTTTTTATATTTGACACTAAAAGTTCACTTTGTTGATTGCTTTCTTTGCTATGTAGACAGTTTTAGCCTGATATAATCTCACTTCATTATTTTTTGTACCTATTTGCTGAACGTTTTGTGTCAAATCCAATGGGATCCTAGAGAGTGGGCAGAGAATGTACAGAGCTATGTAAAGAGGATGTCAGAGCTCTCATCACATATGACTTGGGAACTCAGATTCATGAGAAACCTGAATAAAGTAGCCTTAGCAATGGCTACACAAAACTAACAAAACCACTATTTTGATCTCAGTTATCAATGTTGCATTGGTAGAAGCTGCCCAATATTTAAAAAACTTGACAATGATAACTAGCAAGTGCATTTGACAAGCCTTTATTGAGTAACTACTGCATATCAGGGCTCATTCTGGGAGTCTGGGACCTAGAATCAGGCCAATCTCTTTTAGTGAGATTCACCATTCAGCTTTCTAGGAGTGTAGTTTGTAGTAATTCTTTATATTACTCAGGATGAACCATTTTATGGCACTTTCTTGACACATTTTCATGTCCCAGGAGATAAATTGTTCCTATTTGGCTAAAAAAAATTTGAAGATTTAAATTATTGTTTCTGTGGCTTATCACATAAAACTTGGCCATCATAGGAGGCATATGTGGAAGCCATTAGAGACCCATTTTTTTTTGTATCAGGGATTGAACCCAGGGGCACTCCACCACTGAGCCACATCCCCAGCTCTATTTTGTATTTTATTTAGAGACAGGGTCTCACTGAGTTGCTTAGCGCCTCACTTTTGCTGAGGCTGGCTTCGAACTCGCAATCCTCTTACCTCAGCTTCCCAAGCCACTGAGGTTACAGGCATGCGCCACTATACCTGGCTCATATTTACTCTTGACTTCATTGTCCTGATTGGTCACCACTTCTTTGACATGGAAGTCTCCTGTTCAGCACGTGTCATTGTTACTCTTGGGATTCTAAGCTTCTGAAAGAAAAGATATCAAGATATTTTCCACTGTATGTAGCTGAAAAAGCCCTTGAATTTGACATTAACTATCAGCACAAAGACCAAAGATATTTTGTGTGTATCTGCATCAATTTGAGTTCATGGAAACTTGCGTGAGCTTTCTCTCGTTCGGTGAGAAGGTCCATGGAACAGGGTAGGGGAGAGTGTGGCTGCGGAGTCACTAATCAAGACCTCTAGAGACCAAGCAGGAAGCAGGTCTGATTTTATTGTGCAGTTACCATGTACATATACTCAGGCAGTATATGTATAGGCAGCCACCAATGCAATTTCTGCTAACTGTCCTTGCAGCAACCAATTGCGGAATGAGTCGTGGAGTGAGTGCAGGAAATGCAACTCATGGCCGCATGCCCAGGGCTGTGCGGCAAATCACTCACACGCCTAGCATGGGGGAGTGGTTTGCCACTCAGACACCCTTAATGTATGCCATATATGCAGTACTCCATGCACTTGTCCCCACATCTCCCCGCTCTGCAAGGACTTCAATCAGCATTGTTGTTTTTCATTTTAGGTGGCCTTTACATGGTTACATAAGCGTCTCACAACACAAGAAAATATTACACTATTATAAACAGTAGGGCCAGTGTAATAGCATTATAAGGATTAGTTAATTTGGCTATCAGGATTTTCCAATGTTCAATCAATCCCTAGAAGAAAGAAGAGGTTATCAAGATGGACACCTTAGTCTCATTGATTTTTACAATTGCCTTGGTAAGGTTATGCATAGTCATAATATACTTAGCATCCCAAGGGCCCTTGATATACTGAGAAAAATTGGAGAAGTATAAGGTTATATTTTCAGATATAGAGTATTGGGTGACATGAATACTATGAAATTCAGGTTCACAAGTGAACCTTTGCAACATAAACAGAATATCTAGTTGTTCCTCGTGGAGGTCTAGTTCTTGCTGAATGACTAAAACAGCAGCTCAGTACAGTTTATTTAAGTCATTTTGGGCAGCAAAGGCTTCTTCCATGGCAGTAGACAAATTGTTCACAGTCTGAGCAGTGTGGATACTTTGAGTGAGCAAAGCAGTTGCAGTGGCTGTGGTGGTGATGGCAGCTACCAGGGCAATAATTCCAGTGATGATGAGGCTAATTGCATGACTTGTCTGGTGTAGGATCTCATTCAAAAGATTCTTCATCTCCATGTCCCGTGGACTCCTCCACTCTCTGGAGAGGTTCACTGGAAGCCACATTGCTAAGTGCACTCTGAAGATAAATATAAGTTCAGCTTTCCTAGCAGGGATTAGCAATTTGAGAGCCAGCAGGATGTATTGACTGCACAAGGAATCTCTGTCTGAGTGGTATTTATGCCAGCAGTAACATTGATTATTAGCATGGCAAAGGGTGGCATAACACGAGCTTGTGCATAGTGGTTATGGGTATAATTTGGCACAAAGGCAAATCCATGGTCAGGGTCTGAACTCAATATAGGCCCATTCATCCAGCCAGATGCTGCCCATTTGATGGTTCTAGAAGCCAGCAATATTGGTGTGATATTCATTATGCCACACCGATTTCCTGCATAACGGTTGGTAATGGCTTGTCCTGTGTAGCAGTTACTGTACTAGCCCATATGGATTTTAGGCATATCAGTTACATTCCAGGGAGCTGCACCTGCCCAGGTGCATAGATGTTGTTCTTCCCCAGAGAATTTCTTCTTATCAAGAACGTAAGGTTTGGCAGTGACACATTGATTTCATGGGATGCTATCATTATCTGAAGGGGACTTCCCAAAAAGCATTGTTGGGCATATTGGCAGCAAGGGTTTCTTGCAATAGCCATGCGGGAGTCTATGGTTATAGATAGCATTAACTGTAACTCTAAGGTCAGTGAGAGACAGCCCAACATATTACTTATTATAGTTATCTACAGTAGTTTCATTGTCAAGAGCAAAACGGAGGGGACTGCCTGAATTATAGGTTTTATTATCTACTGTGGAGAAACAAATGGGCAGAGTAGGTATGAAAATGCTGGTATTCCAGATTATGGTGACCTCCTGGATGGATAACTCACTACAAATAAGTTTGGAATTATTAGAGAAGAGCTTAGGTAAAGCTCCTTTCCAATTAGCAAATGCTAAAGATGGTGGCCTAGTGACCAAAGATCAATTTACCTGATGGGAGGCTTCACTGTTAGCAGTGAGCACTGCACACAATAGGACCACCATCATAGGCCCAGGGATGGTAATGCCACCAGGCAAAAGGGCCAATTTGGTGGCTTGTTCAACAACACCTTTAATATCACCCCAGATTACTTTACATGAGGTCCGTTTGTGTTGTTGAGTCCTTTGTGAGGTTTATCCTCCAGAGTTAGTTCCTTCATCTTCTTGATTGGTAGTTCTGGGGGTCCAGGGCTTGACTTTCTGGCAGGCACACAGATGGGGTGAGGCTCCTGTTAACATATGTAAACTCTCCACCTATGGTGAGGAGGGGCCCTGGACCATCCCATGCATTTGTTATGAGATCCTTCCATGAGACCATAGGTAGATGGGAGTACCCTGTGAGGGGGGGCCCAATGCTTATGGGATGCTATTTCTGTAGAAAATTTTGAAATTGAAAGAAAATTTAAAATAAGATAAGATTCTTTTCAAGGCATCATGAGGGGACTTGGCATAGTTTCCCCCCTCTGTTTTGTAGCATGGTCTTTAATTCCTTGTGTGTTCTTTCTATGATGCCTTGAGTCTGAGGGTTGTAGGGGATACCAGTTAAGTGCAATATATGCCAATTATTGCAAGCCACTTGGAATGTCTTGCTAGTATAGGCTGGCCCATTGTCAGTTTTAATAGACATGGGAACATTCATAATTCCAAAACATTTAAGAAAATGGGAGATGACCTTTTTTGTGGCTCCTCTTGTGGAGGCTGTGGTCATTACACAGCCTAAATAGGTATCAATGATTACATGAATATATTTTAAATTTCCAAAAGTTGCATAGGGAGTAACATACATTTGCCATAAAGCATTAGATGTTAATAATTGGGAATTCACTCCAGCAGGTTGTAAAGGGCCAGTGGGGAAAGGGGTGCACATTTTTTACAGTCTCTGACTAGCTGTTTGCAAGCCTCCTTAGTCCTGCTTTTATTCAACTACCATGATTGAGGCCAGCAGAGAGGCTTGAGTGGCTTGTGTCCCTATATCCTGGGTGGCCAAAATCCAGTCATTCAGTATACCATTGTGTACTGGTACCACTGCTGCTCTATGCTCCTTATTTAGTCCATCCCAGATCAATTCCTTCATGAGACACTTTCCCTTTTACCACCTTGTTTACTCTGTCAATAAACTGTGGCATGTCCTCAGTGGCTTTCTGCCTTAACTCCTGTATAGATGCTGTATCTCCCCCAGCTCCCAGCCAGTAACTTCCTCCAGGATCCCAGAGCACAGAGCCGCATCTGATCAAAATAATTTGGTGGACCTGTTGCCTGTACCACAGGGGAAATGTAGATTCCCTCTCCCTTCAAGAATTCAGCTGGGAGGTTAACGTTTATGGTGTGCCATTCACATTCGTCATAGAAAAATGCTTTCCACTTCAAAAATGTTGTGGGCTCAAGAGCGGTCCTGGCTAGGTCTTTCTGGTCTTGAGGGCAATTAAGTTCCAGACTGAGTGATTTGAGCATTTTCTCTGAAAATGGCCCCCAGGGCCCATCCTCTTTTACTGCCTTCTTTAACTCCTTGAGGGTACCTAATGCATGTGGATACCAAGTGGCAGGGTGCTGTGGTGTGGGGGCCGTGTTGACTGGGAAGGCTTGCACTCCCTTATCCCACTTTTATCTCTTATCTTACATTGATCTTCAAAAGGATTCCTGGCTCCTGGAATGGGTTTCTGGGAGACCATGGCTTGGGCCTGTCTGGTGGCCTGGTCATTTCTAAGCTGTCTCACTTCAGCTTGCCACGAATTTGCCTTTATCTTGTCCCATGTCCCAGGATCAAAAACATTAGCAGCATCAATCCACGGGTTAGTGTTTATATCCCAGAACTTCTGGGCTTCTCTCTTATTCAGCATTTTATTAATATACATTAAAGGAAACAATATTATAAAACAATGTTGTGTTGCTATAAGAACACTAAAACTCTTTTAGGAAGACTTAGGAGAAACATTTTTTACTGGTATCATGGCCAAGAGTATTTTGAAGAGACAAAGAAAACTTGACATATGTACACAATGGAATAATGTTCAGCCAAAAGAAAAAAATACCGTCATTTGAAGTAATGTGGATGAAACTGGAGGATAGCATGTTAAGTAAAATTTGCACAGAAAGGCAAATATTGTGCATTCTCACTGATTTGTGGAAGGAAACAAAATTCTGTCTTATAGAAAAAGAGAGTAGAATACTTGTTGCTAGAGATAAGAAATGGTTGAGAAGAAGAGGATTGCAAAGAGATTAGATAACAGAAACCAAAGTACAGTCAGATACGAGGAATTATTTCTGGCATTCTGTAGTACGATAGGATACTGTAATCTACAACATTTATGATATATTTTAAAATAACTAAAAAAAGTCCAAAAGTACCCAGCACATAGAAATAAAAAGTTTAACGAGATAGAAATGCTAATTATCCTGATTTGATTGTTACATATTATATACCTTTATTAAATCATATTGTACTCCATAAATACATACAGATATTATGTCAAATTTTAAAGAAAACTTCATGAAAACTGCAACTTGTTTACCTAATATTGTCTCCTTGCACTTTGGACTCTTGAAATCCACAAGCTAAATTCATATTCTGTGTCTACAAGTGTACCATACCATGTAGGAGATTCCTTTTGGGAGGTGTCACTTGGAAATTCACATCACTTTAACTCTGATTCCAAGTTGACCCGTTTCCCTTACCAACCTTGTAAAATTTTTATTTTGTGCATGATTGAAACCATCTAGTGTCCATGCTATAAATGACATTGAGGATATGAACAAAGAAAACTGACTTATTCACTCTCTACCTGAAGATGGAGCTAGATCCAGTTATTTGATTAATAATTTTTCCCTAGATATTAATCTGGAAAACTATTGCTCAATTCCAGGATTTATTATCAGAGGTTTTTTTGAATACAAAAAGTACATTAAAACAATGCTTTTCCTGAGTGTATGTGACCTGGAGTGTTACAGACATCACTGTGCTCTGCCAATTCCACAATACTCTCTGAGTAAGCGAGATAGTTTGAATGTTTACCTATATAATAACATATTGATCTAACAGTGCTAATCTTTTTGTTTTACTTTTAAGAGTTTAAATGTAATTAAGAAAAAGGGGTTGGGGTTATAGCTCAGTGTTAGAGTGCTTGCCAAGCACATGTGAGGCAATGGGTTCAATCCTCAGCTCCACATAAAAAATAAATAAATAAAATAAAGTTATTTTGTCCATTTACAACAAATTTTTTTAAAAGGTAAAAAGTCTTTTATACATACCAACACATTTACATTTCCTCTTTTAATCTGATAGTTTCTTCGAGCCTGAAGAATTCTCTCCAGCATTTCTCATAGTGTGGGTTTGCTGATAATGACTTTTCTGTGTTTTCATGTACTTGGCAATGTCTATTTCACCTTCATTTTTAAAGTACATTTTAACTATATATGTAATTTAAGATTGACCTTTTCCTCGTTTAGCACTCTCATAATCTACTAGTTTCCATAGTTTCTTTTTAAATTACCTTTTAAAATTTATTTATTCTTTTTTTAAATAGCGTTTTTTTTATTTAACAGTTTTATTTTATTTATTTTTATGTCANTTTGGGGGGGTTTTTTTTTTTTTTTTTTTTTTTTTTACTTTATCCTGCACATGAAGGTCTGCTAGATGATTTGACAAGCTCTGCCATCCCTCAGCCTCATTGGGAAACATAACATTTATTTCATGAGATTAATATTTATTGTGGTAAAAAATAGCATAAAATTTATCATTTTAACCATTTTTAGTGTACAATTAGGTGGCATTAAGTACATTCACACTGCTGTATAACCATCACCACTGTCCATCTTCACAAATTTTTCATCATCCCAAACTGAAATTCTGTACTCATTGAAATCCTAAATCACCATCCCCTACCCCTTACCCCTGACAAACACTATTCCACTTTCTGACTGTTTGACTATTCTAGGTATCTAATAAGGGACAATTATACATTATTTACCCTTTTGTGTCTGGCTTAATTCACTTCATGGTGTGAATTAAATGTTCACAGATGTTTTAGCATACATGTGAATCCATTCATTTTGTAAGGCTAAGTAATATTTCATTGGTTACATATGCCACATTTTATTTATCCATTCATTTGTTGGTAGACACAGGTTATTTCTGCCTTTTGGCTATTGTGAATGCCACTAGTATGTATAGTTATGTACGAATACCTGTTCCAGTCACTACTTTCAGTTCTTTGGGGCCTATGGCCAGAAGTGGAATTGTTTAATCACATGGACATTCGATATTTAGTTTTCTGAGGAATGACCACACTGTTTTTCATGGCAATGACACCATTTTTACCAGTGATGCACAAGGGTTCAATTTCTCCACATTCTCATCAACATTTGTTATTTTCAGATTTATTTCTATTTCTTTCTTTCTTTGTTTTTTTAAAAATATTAGCCACCAAAGTGAGTGTGAAGTACTATCTCTTGCAGCTTTGGGTTGCATTTCCTAACAGTGATGTTAAGCATCTTTTCATGTGCTTACTGGCTATCTGTATCTCTTTGGAGAAATGTCTAATACAGTTATGTGACAAGTTTCAAATTTGATTTTTGGTTGTTGAGTTATAAGGTAAAATTTGGATAATAATCCTTTCTCAGATCTATTACTTTCCTAATCTATGGATTTTTCTGTGCCTTTCATTCTCCTGTTCGTGTTCTTTGATGCACAAAAGTTTTTGATTTTGATAAAGACCAATTTATTATTTATTTTGTTACCTGTGTTTTGGGTGTCATAGCTAAGAAATCAAATTCAACAGCATGAAGCTTAGGCCTTTTATCCATTTTTAGTTAATCTTGACAAGCTTGTGAAATAAGGATCCATCTATATTCTTTTTCGTGTGGATATCCAGTTTCCCAGCACCATTTGCTGAGAAGGGTTGTCTTTCTCCATCTAAGGGTCTCAGCACCCTTGTCAAAATCAATTGACCAGGGGCTGGGGATATAGCTCACTTGATATAGTGCTTGCCTCACATGCACAAGGCCCTGGGTTCAATCCCCAGTACCACACACACACACACACAAAAAAGAAAATCAACTGGTCATATACTTAAGGGTTAACTTCTGAGCTCATGCTTTCCATTCATCTATATTTATGTCTTAATGTCAGGACCATAAGGTTTTGAGGGACTTATTTTTATTTATTTATAGACAGAGGCCCCAGCACACCCTGTGCATCCTTGTTGAGGATTTTGTAGTCCCTGTTCTAGGAACCTCTAGGGGTGAATATTGTAGTGACATTGGAACTACTCTGATTTCTTTGTTCTCTCAAGTTATTTAATCCATTTGCCTATCTGTATAAAGAACTACAATTTTGTAATAATTTTCTTTCACAGTTTTTATTTTCTAATTTCCTTAAACTTCATTTATTTCCATTTCAATTTGTTCATTTTCTCTTCTGTGTCCAGCATTGTATAGTATCTGAGTCTATTCTTCCTGGTGTCCCATCCAATTTTGCCTTCATTTACATGATTATTTAATCATTTTCTTTTCCTCTGTGTTTCCTGATTTTTGTTTAGTATCAGTTTGCATTTAATTTTCTTACCTTATCTTCTCTGAACTTTTGGATCTCTTCATACTTGTTAGAGACAATACCTTCATTACAGTTTTTAAAATTGTCACTTTGAGTTCAGGGATGTAGCTCAGTGAAAAAGTGCTTGCTTAAGGTGTGAGGCTTAAGGTTCAATCCCCAGTACCACAAAATACAAAACAACACCAAAATTATCCCGTTGTATTAATTAATACTTGTCCTGATATTCCTCTGTTCTTTGGCAACATTAATTTTTCTGGTGTATTTTATCTGTCTGAACCTTATATTTTCTTTCTTGGGCGTATCGTTTTCTTCTGTTATTCTTGTATACTGTTTCCAATTCTCCATTCTACTTTAGTGAGAGCCACCATTCCCCCCACTTTTTCTTCTCTCTAGCTTCCACATGTGGGAAAATACATATAACTCTTGACTTTTTGAATTTGGGGGCTTTTGATTTCTTTTTCTAATTCTCCTTGTGGTCTTTGCATGGTTTATGCTATAATAAGGAGACTACTTATTTGAAAACTTCTTTTTAAGTTTGTTGAGTTGAATTGTCAGTGATGGTTTGTATTTAGTCTTAATGTCCTTTGCTAAATTCCTGCCAATTTCTGTAAGATTGTAGGCTAGAGTTGAGGGTATGTTTTATGGCCAGGAAACAAAATACCAGCAGTCCCATGTGTACCTTATTGAACATGTTTTCATTAGAACCCTTTCTAAACATCTGGAAAAGGAAATATTAAATGGTCAAAACTTCTTCATATACAAATATCTTTATAGAAAAAAATCATCTTATACTTTAATAGATTAAAATGTTAACCTATTAAAGTACATTTAATTCAATCTTATTTCCCTGTGGTCACTAGTCGTAAATACATTCCACATCCCTTGTATGTATCTTATGCAAATATAGCATGTATACAATATGTGCAGAAATTTACATACTAATATGCATCATTAATGGCTTGGACTATTTATACTGATGTTAATTTTAATTCAAAACAGATGCTGACAATTCACAATATCCAAGCTATTGTGAATGGATAAAGAAAATATGGTATATATACAGATGAATGGATAAAGAAAATATGGTATAAATACACAATGGAGTATTAGCCAGCCCTTAAAAAGTACAAGTTTATGGCATTTGCTGGTAAATGGATGGTTCTGGAGACTAGAATGCTAAGTGAAATAAGTTAATCCCCCAAACCCAAAGGTTGAATGTTTTCTCTGATTTGTGGAAGCTAATACACAATAAGGCAGGGGACAGAATAGAAGTTCAATGAATTAGACAAAGTGGAATTAAGGGAAGGGAGGAGGGATGGGTTAGTTAAAGACAGTGGAATGAATCTTACATAACATTCCTATGCACACATATGAATACACCACAGTGAATCTCATCATCATGTACCCTCACAAGAAATTAAGTTAAAAATAAACAACTATGGTGAAAGCAGAAAGCTGAGTAGAGGGAAGAGAGCAAGGGATAGGGGTAGGGGAGGGTAAGGGGAGGTACTGGAGACTGAATTAGAACAAGATGTATTCCATGCTTTTATAATTAATGTCAAAATGGATTCTGCTGTCATGTATAACAAAAAAAGAACCAATAAAAATGGGAAGGAAAGAAACAGGGGCTGAGAGATGAAGCAGGAAACATCTTGAGAGGGAGGGGATGATAAGGTGTACAAGTCAGACATGGGTCATGGCCTGGGAGCTGTTTGCTAGAAACTGTTTCATGATATTTTACTCAACATTATAAAATCATTATCATATTTACCTCATCAACATGATAATTAAGTATTTCATTAAAAAAAACTCCAAAATACTTCTTTGAGTGTATATTCAATTATTAAGATATCATAAAAGTACTCTGGAAAAAGTAAAAGATAGGAGTGATTCTCAGAGTGTCCTTAGAGGGACCAGTGTCTCAGCAGTTCCCAGCCAGCAGCATCAGCATCTCCTGGGAACTTGTTAAGAGCAAATCCTTGGACCCCAGCTGAAATCTGTTAATCAGAGACTCTACAGGGAGGGGAACAGCAATTTGTGCTTAAAAAAATAGCCTGGTGATTTGAATGCACACATGAGAATCACTGATACCCTACATGTTTCTTCCCCACACTCTTTTTTTTTTGTATGGAGAGTAGGTCTCCATGGGGATTGAATGAGCTATGAAAAGATTGTAAAGTATAAAGTAGTATAGGACTTCAGGTCTATTACCCACCATAAGAGGAGAAAAATTGAATGGGGAATCTCTGAGTATTTAGCCTGTCTTATCTTACAATTTGAGTAGAGAGTCATGAATTAACTTTAATATCGAAATGAATGTTCTCCCTAAAAGTTACCAGTCATGGAAATTGCTATTACAAATTTGGAACAGCTTTTATTTTATGAACATAGATTCAGAGGAAATACAACTTTTATTCTTCCATTGTCTTGTATTTATCCAGATACAACAAGAGTAAAAATAACCACTGATACAGCTGTGAGGGAGAAATGAAATACAAGAAGATATGATGGACAAGAGAGTGAAGGACTGACTCATTTGTTTGTTGGTTTGGTTTGGTTGGTTTTTTGGTACCAGGCCAACAGAATAAGTATTTGTTAGCGTTGCCTTGTGTCACTTTTTCTGCATGAATGGAGTCACAGCCATCCATCAGCAGCCTGAATGTCCTCAAACTTGGGGCCTAGAGACAGTCATTCTAAGAGGGATGCCTTTAGTGTAAGTAAGCTTTTCAATTCGCTGGGGGATTCAATTGACATTTAGCTGACAACTAGATAGGAGTGCATAGGACACCAAAAAGGTAAGTTAGGGTGGGTGGAAAATAATTTTATGAATAAGAATAATGCAATAATGCATTTAGGAACAGAAACTCAAAATGAGCATTTTTAAAGAAAAGCGGGAAGGGAGAATTGTGCTCTAGGCCCAAGTGACTCATGCAAGAGCATGATAAATTTCTTCTCAGCTGGAGTAACTTTATGGCTATCTAAGGGAATCTCAAATTTGTCAGCTGTTTCATCTGAGGCATAAGGATGGGCAAATGAATGAAGAGGGATTTTTTATTTAAATGCACTCATGTACAGCATTTTCATATCAAAGGCAAAACACAATGTTCAAGTAATTTTCTTTTTCTCACAAAGGATTTTATTCTTTCTTAAGAGTGAATAGGGGCTGGGGATAGAGCTCAGTTGGTAGAATGCTCGTTTTCTCATGCACAAGGTCCTGGGTTCAATTTCCAACACCACAGGGGGAAAAAAGGGTGAATAGTATTCCATTGTGTATACGTTCCATGTTTTAAAAAAAAATCCATTTGTATGTTCAACTTTGAGCACTTCACTTGTTTCCGTATCTTGGATATGATGAATAAAGCTACAATGAACATGAAAGATCTCTCTCTGATATGCTGGCTTTCAGTTCTTCTGAAAATATGCTCATAAGTGGGATTGTGAGATCACAATAAACCTATCTTTAATTTTTTCAACTCCACACTGTTTTCCAAAATAGCTGTACTACTTTAAATACCCACCAACAATATACAGTTAAGTTTTCAGCATATTCTCACCAATATTTCTTATCTTTCCTTTTTTTATTGGTGCATATTGATTATACAGAATGTGGGTTTCATTGTGGCATGTTCATATATACATAAAAACATAATTTGATCAATTTTATTTCCCAACACCTCCCCAACACTTCCTCTCTCCCCTTCCCCAATTCCCTTCCTTTATCTAATTGTCTTCCTTCTATTTTCATAAAAAGCCATCCTTTTCCCCCCTGAATCTTGCTTCCATGTATCAAAAAAATGCAATACTTTTTTTTCACAAAAAATCTCCAGTACCATCCATTTTCCTGAAAATGGCATAATTTCTTTCTTCTTTATTATGGCTGAATAAAATTATATATGTATACATACCATATTTTCTTATCTGTTCATCTAATTATGGATGCTTAGGCTGCTTTTATAACTCAGCTATTGTGAATTGTGTTATGATAAATATGAGTATGTATTTATCTCCTAAGGTATGCTGACTTTAATTGTTTGGGATAAATACCAGGAGTTGTAGACTTGGTCTATTTTTAGCTTTTTCCTCTTTCTAATAATGGCCATTCTACAAACTTTGAGGTGATATCTCATTGTGATTATAATTTGTATATCCTGATGATTAAGTGTGTTGAGCTTTTATTCATATACCTGTTGGCCATTTGTAAGTCTTCTTTTGAGAAATGTTTATTTTGGTCTTTTGCTCATTTTTTAAAAGAAAGTTATTGTTTTTCTTGTTTTTGAGTAACTCGAGTTCCTTGTGTATTTTGAATGTTAACTCTTTATCCATTATGTGATTCACAAATATTTTCCCCTAATCTGTTGGCTGTCTTTCCACTCTGTTAATTGTTTTCTTTGGTGTTCAGAAGCTTTTTTAGTTTGATGAAATCCTATTTGCCTATTTTTGCTTTTGTCTGTTTTCTGGGGTCATGTCCCAGGAAATAATGCCCAGATCAACATTATGGGAGCTTTCTTCCTATGTTTTCTTCTATTAGTTTTACAGTTTTCAGTCTTAGCTTTAACTCATTTGAGTTTATTCCTGCATAAGGGGTGGAATATGAGTATAATGCTATTATTCCACAAGTGGATAGCCTGTTCTCCTCACACCACCTAACCATATCTTTATGTTGTTGTTGGACATTGGTGAGTAATGTGGCCATAAACTTGTTGGACTTGTTCTTGTGTACATGTGAAGGACTATCTCAGAGAACACATCTATGATGAAATTGTTGGTTGCAGGGAAGTCTTACACCTTTGACTTCCTAGGATTGTCCCAATTTGTACCTGTTGCCCTGGGGTGCTTATTTGCAGTCATTCTGATCATGGAATGCATGCAAGTTTGACTTGACAAGACTGATTTCTAAGTGGTTGTATAATTTTATAATTCAACATCAGAAAGTATAATTTATACCTATAGTTTAATCCATTATCCATATTCACACCAAGAATATTACAAATCTTTAAAAGTTTCTTCTAATCCAGTGGATCTAAATTGCACATAAGCATGGTTTTAACTAACATTTTATCCTACCATAAATAATGTCAATCATTTTTTCAAATATTTATTTGCCATTATATTTCCTTTTTTGTGCAATGTCTGTGGAAGTTTTTTTGTTTGTTTTTATATTACATTATTTTTATTTTAAAAATTAATGCTTGGGGGCTGGGGTTATGGCTCAGCGGTAGAGCGCTCGCCCAGCACGTGCAAGGCCCTGGGTTCAATCCTCAGAACCACATAAAAATAAATGAATAAAGATATTGTGTCCAACTAAAAATAAATATGTTTTTAAAATAATGCTTTAGATTTTTTCCTCCAAGTTTATGGTTGGTATCTAGTGGTATCTAGAGTGTATACATTAGCCTCCTCCTGCTCCACAAACCATTGAAACAGGAATTCCTTTTATTCAAAATGTTGAATACACATAGGTCCATTACACTGTAAAATTTGGTCCATATGGTTGGAGTAAAATAATCTCATAGTAAAATTTTAATTTATACTTCCTGACTGTTTGTGGGTCTTGATATTATGATACATTATTAGAAAAATAATTCATCTTCTGTGAAATACTTGATATCTCCCTCTTTTGTTTTTTATTCTATAAATTGCATCTTTGATGCATTCCCATTATTATAGATTTATAACTATTTTATCTGTTTTTTAAGTAATATCAGAAAAAGTGGAGTTACAAACCAAAAATATAATAAAACTGATTTTATATTTACCAACACAGTCATCTTTAACTATTCTTTATTAATTTGCTTTTAATTACTGCCTGGTATTCTTTCATTTCATCCCAAAGTACTTTTTAAGCATTTACCGTGGGTCAGGACTGCTAGCAATAGATACCCTCAGTTTCAATTTACCTACAAATGCTTTAATTTTTTTCTCCTTCTGAATGATTGTTCTGCCTAATATAATTCTTTTTTCTTTTTTAAATTTTAATTTGTTATATATGACATCAGAATTCATTATGATTCATATAACACATATAAAGCACAATTTTTCATATCTCGGATTGAACACAAAGTAGAGTCACACCATTCATGTCTCCATACATGTACTTAAGATAATGATGTCCATCTCATTCCATCATTTTTCCTACACCCATGCCCTCTCCCCACCCTTCCCTCCCCTTTGTCCTATCTAGAGTTAATCTAATCCTCCCATGCCCCCTACCAACCACATTATGAATCAGCATCCTTAAATCAGAAAAAAATATTTGGCATTTGGTATTTTGGGATTGGCTAACTTCACTTAGTATTATATTCTCCAATTCCATCCATTTACCTGCAAATGCCATGATTTTATTCACTTTTAATGCTGAATAATATTCCATTGTGTATATATACCATATTTTCTTTATCCAATCACCTACTGAAGGGCATCTAGGTAGGTTCCACAGTTTAGGTATTGTGAATTGTGCTGCTATAAACATTGATGTGGCTGTGTCCCTGTAGTATGCTGTTTTGAAGTCCTTTGGGTATAGACTGAGGAGTGGGACAGCTGGGTCAAATGGTGATTCCATTCTCAGTTTTACAAGGAATCTAAAATACTGCTTACCATATTGGCTGCACCAATTTGCAGTCCCACCAGCAGTGTGTAAGTGTACCTTTTCCCCCACATCCTTGCCAACACTTATTATTGTTTGTATTCTTAATAACTACCATTCTGACTAGAGTGAAATGAAATCTTAGTTTTGATTTGCACTTCTCTAATTACTAGACATGTTGAGCATTTTTTCATGTATTTGTTGATTGATTATATATCTTCTTCTGAGAAGTGTCTGTTCAGTTAGTTCCTTGGCCCATTACTTGATTGAGTTATTTGGTTTTTTTTTTAGTGTTAAGATTTTTTTGTGTTCTTTATATATCCTAGAGATTAGTGCTCCATCTGATGTGTGATAAAAAATTTGTTCCTAATTTGTAGACTCTCTGTTTACCTCACTGATTGTTTCTTTTGCTGAGAGGAAGTTTTCAGTTTGAATTCATCCGATTTATTGATTCTTGATATTAATCCCTGCACTATAGGAGTCTTATTAAGGAAGTTGGGGCCTAATATGACATGATGGCAATTTGGGGCTACTTATTTTTTCTAATAGACACAGTGTCTCTGGTTTAATTCTTAGGTCCTTGATCCACTTTGAGTTGTTGTTTTTTTTTTTTTTTTTACATGGTGAGAAATATGGGCTTAATTTCATTTTGTTGCATATGGGTTTCCAGTTTTCCCAGCACAATTTGTTGGAGGGGCTATCTCTTCTCCAATGTATGTTTTTGGTGCCTCTGTCTAATATAAGATAACTGTAATTATGTGAGTTAGTCTCTGTGTCCTCTATTCTGTACCATTGGTCTACCAATCTATTCTGGTGCCAATATCATGCTATTTTTTGTTACTATTGCTTTGTAGTCTAGTTTAAGTTCTGGTATAGTGATGCTACCTGCTTTACTCTTCTTGCTATGGATTGCTTTGGTTATTCTGGGTCGCTTATTTTTCCAGATGAAATTCATGATTGTTTTTTCTGTTTCTATGAGGAATGTCATTGGGATTTTGATTAGAATTGCATTAAATCTGCATATTGCATTTGGTAGTATAGTCATTTTGACAATATTGATTCTGCCTATCCAAGAACAAGAGAGATCTTTCCATCTTCTAAGGTCTTCTTTAATTTTTTTTCTTTAGCATTCTGTAGTTTTCATTGTAGATGCCTTTCACCACTTTTGTTAGGTTGATTCCCAAGTATTTTATTTTTTTGAGGCTATTATAAATGGGGTACTTTTCCTTGTTTGCCTTTCAGGGTATTTGTCACTGATATACAGAAATGCCTTTGATTTATGGGTGTTGATTTTGTGTCCTGCTACTTTGCTGAACTCATTTACTTGTTTTAGAAGTTTTCTGGTGGAATTTTTGGAATCTGCTAGGTATAGAATCATAATGTAGGTAAACAGTGCTAATTTGAGTTCTTCTTTCCCTATCCATATTCCTTTAATTTCTCTCATCTGTCTAATTGCTCTGGCCAGTATTTTAAGAAGTATGTTAAATAGAAGTGGTAAAAGAGGGCATCCCTGTCCAGTTCCAGTTTTTAGAGGGAATGCTTTCAATTTTTCTCCATTTAGAATGATCTTGGCTTGGAGCTTAGCATAGATAGCTTTTATGATGTTGAGATATGTTCTTGTTTTCCCTAGTTTTTCTAATGTTTTGAACCTGAAGGGGTGGTGTATTTTGTCAAATGCTTTTTCTGCATCTATTGAAATGATCATATGGTTCTTATCTTTAAGTCTATTAATGTGATGAATTACATTTATTGATTTCTGTATATTGAACTAACCTTGCATCCCTGGGATGAACCCCACTTGATCATGGTGTACTATCTTTTTGATACGTTTTTGTATTTGCTTTGCCAGAATTTTATTGAGAATTTTTGCATCTATGTTCATTAGAAATATTGGTCTGAAGTTTACTTTCTCTGATATGTCTTTGCCTGGTTTTGGAATCAGAGTGACATTGGCCTCTTAGAATGAGTTTGGAAGTGCTCCCTCTTTTTCTATTTCCTGAAATAAATTGAAGAATATTGGTATTAGTTCTTCTTTAAAGGTCTTGTAGAACTTGGCTGTGTATCCATATGGTCCTGGGCTTTTCTTGGTTGGTAGACTTCTGATGACATCTTCTATTTCATTGCTGAAACTGATCTTTTTAAATTGTGTATATCATCCTGATTCAATTTGGGCAAATCATACGACTTTAGAAATTTGTTGATGCCTTCAATATTTCTATTTTATTGAAGTACAAGTTTTCAAATTAATTTCTAATTATGTTCTGTATTTCTGTAGTGTCTGTTGATATTTCCTTTTATATCATGTATGTTAGTAATTTGAGTTTTCTTTTTCTTTTTTTTTATATAGAAATAAGTTTAATGGAAATCTTTTTTTATTGTTGGTTGTTCAAAACATTACATAGTTCTTGATATATCATCTTTCATACTTTGCTTCAAGTGGGTTATGAACTCCCATTTTTAGCCCATATACAGATTGCAGAATCACATCAATTACACATCCATTGATTTACATATTGCCATACTAGTGACTGTCGTGTTCTGCTACCTTTCCTATCCTCTACTATCCCCCCTCCCCTCTTCTCTCTCTACCCCCTCTACTGGTAATTTGAGTTTTCTATCTTCTTCTCTTCATTAGTATGGCTAAGGGTCTGTCAATTTTATTTATTTTTTTCAAAGAACAAACTTTTTGTTTGGTCAATTGTTTCAATTGTGTCTTTTGATTCAATTTCATTGATTTTAGCTCTAATTTTAATTATGTCTTGCCTTCTACTGCTCTTGGTATTGATTTGTTCTTCTTAGGGATTTGAGATGAAATGTGAGGTCATTTATCTGTTGCCTTTTTCTTTTTTTTAAGGAATGAACTCCATGCAATGAATTTTCCTCCCCTTTTCCTTATTTTTTTTTCTTTCTCTCTGAAAACTTCACTTGGAGGATTACAGAGTAGATTTGAAGAGGCAAAAACAAACAAACAAACAAAAAACCCCAGAATCATCAAATTTGAATTAAGTCAACTGAGATAATCTAGTGTGAGAAAGAACAGAAGAAAAGAATCAGGTAAAGGGAACAGAGCCTAAGATACCTGTGGTTCTCCACCAAATTTTTCTACTTATGCACAATGAGTGTTAATAAGGACAACAGAGAGAGAAGGAATGGATGCCTGCAAAACTAATGGCTGAAATTTTAGAAAACTTTGATTTAATAAATTTTGTTGGAACATGGTCATACGCATTTCTTTGTGTCTTTGTTCTAAAGTGTTAGTGTTAAGTATGTACTACAGAGACTGCATAGCCCACAAAGCCAAATATTTACTATATAACTTTTTGCTGATCCCTCCCCTGGAATGTCAGATTATCCTAGGTGGCCTTGTAAATTGCTGCCTAGTATGCTCTACTTACAGATTTAGATGATTTTTCTAAAACTAGTAATTAGTATTTTCTCAGACTGAGTTCAGTGAATTTCAATGACCTTGCATATATGACTAGTCTATGTGACTTGGAAATTAGATCAACATTAAAGTGATGTTGGAATCATGAGAGATGACGTGAGGTATTATAAGTGGAAAATAAGAATATAATTGTCAAAAAGTGAAAAATACAAAGCTAAGTTCTCCTGACTCCAAGAAACATATTCTTACTGTTACACAATGACTAATAAGTTTGTTAAAATAAGGATTTTTATTATGTTAAGAACATTTAACAAAAATGTAACTTTATAAAATTTTAAGTGCATTATACAGTGTTATTAATTATAAGCACAATGTTATAATACAACTTTTTAAGCAGATTTTTTTATGCCTGCTGGTAACTTTTCCCCTAAATGTTTTTTAATGGACACCAAATCACAAAAGTTAAGAGGTCTTTTTTTACCCTATTAAGATATTCTCTGTTATTCATTTTTCCTCAGAATCAAATTGACAAGGGAGTATATCAAATTACTTGTTAATAACTGAATATATAAAGAACAAGTTATTAATTTTAAACATTCAAAAGAAAAATATTTAAGAATTCTTTGAGGCTTGAGGTTTAAGGATATACCAGTTACCCTGATCTGATCATTAGACATTGAAGCACATATCATACCACACATATCATACCAAAATATGTATAATTATCATGTTTTGATTAAAACTAACACAATTTCATATTCGTTGAGATGGTATCAGACTAAAAACCTTCATAACAAAGGACATAATCAAGAACGTGAAGAGAGAGCCTGAAGCATTAATCACCAGAATATATAAAGAACTACAAAAACTCAACACCAAAAAAACCAAATAACTCAATCAATAAATGAGTTAAGCAACTGAACAGACACTTCACAGAAGAAGAAATACAATCAACAAATAAATGAAAAAATGTTCAACAACTTTAGCAATTAGAGAAATGCAAATCAAAACTACTTCAGTCAGAATGGCAATTATCAAGAATATAAGCAACAATATGTGTTGGTTAGGATGTCAGGGACAAGGTACACTCATACATTGCTGGTGGGATTGCAAATTGGTGCAACCACTATGGAAAGCAGTATGGGGATTCCTGAGAAAACTGGGATCCACATAATGTACCACCACAAGACTGGGATCCTAATTAGAATAAGATATGCTCTATGTTTGTATATGTCAAAATATACTCTGCTTTCATATATAACCAAAAAGAACAAATTTTAAAAATTCGTAGAACAGAAAAGCAGCCTAAACTTAACCGACCCAGAGTTTGCAGTGTAATTAGTATTTGGAATGGGCTCGAAGTTTCTCAACTGGCAAGCAGAGATCTGAGGTGGGGAGCATCCTTGAGAGGCCATGCTGTAGCTTGCTACTGCCAGAGCCTGTCAGAGCATAGCAAATATTGCTGTACTGTCCTATCAAGTGCCTGCCTTGTGGCCTAGGGAGTACCTAGCAGAATGTGAAGATTTTTACACAGGGAGCTTCAAGTCAGCAATAGAGAGAAGAGTGCAACTTGCTTTCCCTTTGATTCCCGCAGATCACAGAGAGGGCTGGGAAATTGAACATGTGGATGTGAGTACAGTCAAGGACTGAGCCTGGGAGGGGGAGAGGGAGAAGAGAAAAGGGAAAAGGTCAGTTTCAAAATAAGATGCAGTGGCAGAGCACTTGGGGTTAGGTTTAAATTGTAAAGTATGCCCATTATGTGTCCCCACTGTCAATTTCTAAGGAAAAATGGGTGATAATCTCTCCAAGCTGCTTCCTGCTGAATTTAGGCAAAGAAGGGGATCTTAAAATGGAAGTTTTTTACCTGTTATCTTTTTTGTTCTTTTTGACATTTACCAGAAGGAATGAAGAGGTGACTCCAAACCTGAAAAATGCACACTCATGTACAGCAATTAATATTTGACTGATTGTTGTACATACAATTTTAATCTAACTTCTTTTGTTATAAATAACATTGTCCCCTTTCCCCCAGGATACAAGGAAGGGTCTCTAATATACTGTTTCTTTTTAGACTCAATTTAAGCCTGCTTCTGGGGACACTCTTATTGAAAGAGCAATTGACAACAACTTAACTCATTGCAGATGGGTTTCTTGACATAATTTTGCCACTGTCTTTTTACCACATGATTGATCTTTTCGGTTTTTCCTGTTTTTTTTCTGTTTTGGAGTCTCAAAGATACATGTATCTTCATTGGCTATGCAATGCTTTGTTCACTTGTTTGGTCACTTCCGCAGTGGAAGATGGCCCACTGGCACTTTGCATTGAGGATATCTTGGGATCGACTCCTTCAAGAGGACTCTATTTCTGAGGTCTTCTCTGTTCTGGTAGGATAAAGCTCCCAGAGAAGGTATCTATCTATACAAGCAAATATCTGAAGTTTCCCATGGCACAGGGCATTTGGGCAAAATCTACTTGTCAATCACCAGAAAAGTTGTATTTTTACATATTGTGTCCCTTTTACAGTAGGCTGCTTTTCAGTCTTCAGATTATTTCTTGTATATAAGACACAGCTCCAACTCATTTGGTGAATATCTCTTGGAGGCAATGGGCCTCACAAGCAGGGCTTCATAAAATTTATCCAGGTATTCCTCTCAGAGTGCATACTCATCCATGTAGGTGCTTTACAAAGGGCCAGACCAGTCTTTCAGGCAGGAGGATGAGCCCATGGGAAATTTGTCTCCACCTGGCTGTTCTATTCCAGGAGTCAAAACTTCATTCTTTGGTCCATTTTTCATTCTCTTCATTATAAGAGGGTTTCTATTGGTCAAATTCAAGTTGAGGTATTAGGGTACCAATAAATTATTAGCATTTAGGTTGTCTGTTAAGACAGCCAGCTATCTATCTAACCTCTTAGCAGTCAGTCAGTAGTCATCCTTTTTTGCTGTGTAGCCTTTTTTTTTTTTGACAAAATAGGCTACTGTTCTGGTAGGATTTCACAGCATTTCTCCCAATATATGTAAGAGAATTTTAAGAGCTGTACCTTGTTTCTCATCACATATACTCTGAACTCCTGAGGCAAGGGTTCTGATGAGACTTTGCTTTATGGCATCTTGGCATTCTGTATACAAATCAAGGTTCTATTTCTTTTCCATTTAAGGTCTTATATAAGGGTTTAGCTACCAGTCCAAAATTAGGGACCCAATTTCTGATATACCCAAAAGCCCATATAACTGTTTCTGGCTCCTGGCTTCTCTAAGGTCCATTGGCTAATCTGGAATCCCAAATCATAACTTCTATTTATAAAACTGAGTTTTCTTAGTTTAAACCTTATATCCATATGGGACAAGATGTTTTAGTGCAGCAATAGTGTTTCAAAGGCAGCATTCATAATTGTGGATAACTATGAGCATATCACCCATATAAAACAAAATAATTTCTTGATCCAGCTGCCACTCTCAAAGGTCTTTTGATAGACTCTCAGTAAATCAAATAGTAAAGATTTTAAATCCTTGAGGTAGATCAGTTCCACCATTGTCAGTAGTTACTTTGGGATCAGGATTCTGCCAGTCAAAAGCAAATAGTATTTGGGACTTCCTTTCTGGATGGAAGAGGAAGGATGCAAAAGAATGTACCCTTAGATTCTAGCACTGTGAACCAGCCATAAATACCTGACAGCAGAATCAGTAGGTTGTATAAATTTGGTACTGTGGATTGAATATCCTAAACAATATTATGTATAGCTCTCAAGTCTTAGACAACTCAGTACTTATTACTGTGAGGTTCTTTACAGGCTGCATAGGATAATTGTAGGTTATCCAGCAAATCTGGCTCAATCCATGTTTTAAAATTTGTCTAGAAGAGGTTGGATCCCCATCAATGCCTCTCTCTTAAAATGATGTCATTTCTTCTTGGGGTGAGTTACTTCCTCCTTTAAAAAAAGAAGATTTGTTAGGGTAACATTGATTTCCCAGGGGAAATTTCATTTCCAAATGATACCAAAACCAAATAAAGATACATTAAAATTCTACCAACCTATGTATTTGAATTGGAGGGTTGAGATTATTTATATTCAATGTTATTATAGAGAGATGTTTATTAATTCCTCTCATTTTATTTTTTATTTGTTCTTTTTAGATATACAGAAGATTAGAGTATATTTTGACATTTATATATACATGGAGTATAACTTATACTAATTAGGATCCAATTCTTGTGGTTGCACATGATGTGAGTTTCACTGACGGCATATTCATATTTGAACATAGGAAAGTTACATCCAATTTATTCTACTGTCTTCTATTCCTATCTTCCTCCCTTCCCTTTATTCCCCTTTGTCTCGCTGATATGTGGATGCTGACACATATGAGGGGGGAATAGTGATTCAGTTAATTTTGATTTATTGATAATGTTTAATTTGGTTCTGATTTTCATTTGTTTAGCTATTCTTCAAATGATATTTGTTCATTTGTGAACTCCAGTTTGTTTTTTATTCTGTGTAGAGCATTTATTTAAGTTCTGTAGTGTTGGTTTAGTTTTCATGAATTCTTTTACTTTCTTTTAATTTGAGAAGATTTGTATTCTCTTTTTGATTTTGATGGATAGCTTTGGTAGATATAGCAATCTTGGATGACAGTTATTTTTTCAGGACTTGGAACACATTGTTCCAAGACCTACTGCCTTTGGAGTTTAAACTGAGGAACTGGAAATGATTCATATTGCCTCTAATATGACATGATATTTTATTCTTGAGACTTTAAAAATTCTATAATTATTCTCTGTGTTGGGCATTATGTGTTGTGGAGAGGTTCTTTTTTGATATTTTCTATCTGGGTTTCTGAATGCCTCCTATATCTAAATGTCCATCTTATTTTCTAGGTCTGAAATTTTTTCTATTATTATTTTTTCCCTTAAGAGTTTATCCATCTCCTTAGCCTGAATCTCACAACTTTCCTCAATATCAATGATTCTTAAATTTGGTCTCTTAATGTTGTCCCAGATTTCTCACATATTATGATCATGGTTACTTATTGTCTTTTCTTTAATGGTGTCTGAATTTTCAAGGCTGGCCACTTTGTTTTCCACTTCTGAGATTCTGAATTCAACATGATCTACTTTATTATATTTTTATTATATCATTATATTTATAACTGCTTATTGAATTTCTCTGTCATCTTCTATACTGACTTCCTAAATTCATCCAGTTGTTTTTCTATATTCTCTTGAAATTCACAGATCATTTTTATAATTTTTTATCTTATATTTCACCCACATTGCTATCTTCTGGATCAGTTTTTGATAAATTATGAAATTTAGAAGGTTCATGTTGCCTTGGTTTTTCATATTTCTTGTATTCCTGTGTTGGATTTTATGCATCTGTGTGTTGGGAGGCATTTCTCTATGCTCTTATGCATTGGCCCTTTTAAGGCACAGCCTTCACTTGCCAAATTGTCCTAGAGTGATCTAGATTGAGTTCCCCTTATAGGTGTGGTATGCACCGCTTTGTGTTAATTTTGTCTGTTTTTGATATAGCAGTGTATTTCACAAATGGGACCTGAGGGCCCACTCCTGGGTATTTCTTCTTGGGGACTGTTTGTTAGTTGAATTTTTTGTCTCTTTTATTCTTTGTATTCAAATGTAGCTTAAATTTGGGTGTTGTTGATTTGTGTGGGGAGCAGGGTGTGCTGTCTTTTGATTGAGTTTATTTCAGCAGAAGAGTCTCTACTCTGCCAACTTAGAGTGTTCCTGGAGGTTATCAGAACCTCACAGAATAGAGGGAAACAAACAGTAGTAACAACCAGTGCAAACAACATATACCATTCAAATAAATACTGTGATATCTACAATGTTAATTATCACACACACACACACACACACACACAAAATAAAAAAACAGAAATGGTGGAGTCAGCAATTGCCAACAGAAAAGTAAATAAGTAACCTGAATTAGATTTGGCATTGAAACAAAAAACAGGTGTTAAATATGTCAGTAATCAGTAATAATTACCACAGCATGAATGTTGGGGGCAGGAGTTATAGAAAACAATTAGTTCTAAAATATGGTCAAAATATGGTCAATTAAGAGAAAAGAAAATATGATAGGAAAGTAGAAAAGAGTTTATAATTTCAAAATGTGAACAGAGAGAATGCAGAATAGATGGAGCAGGTGATGGTTATAAAGAAGGGAAAGGGAATATAGGAAGAACAAGTAGAGGGAGTGAGAGAGAACAAAATAATTTGGCTAGAAGTAGGAGAAGAAAGGAGTGAGGGGGGAAAAAAGCAAGCAAACAAATAAATAAAATCAAAGCAAAATGAAACCAAAATAAACAAGCCAAAGCCTCTGATCCTAAAAAAAAAAAAAAAAAGAGACAAGAAGGGCTGGGGTTGTGGCTCAGTGGTAGAGCACTTGCCTAGCATGTGTGAGGCACTGGATTCCATTCTCAGCATCATAAGCAAATAAATAAATAGATAGATAGATAAATAAATAAATAATTTTCTCAACTACTAAAATTAAAAAAATAAAGAAAGAAAAATAACTACATTTTTAAAATGTTAAAAATGAGGGAAATATAGCAAGAAACATGTATACACAGGGGAAAAAACAGAAGCTTCATAATAAAAAATGAAGGAATTATCTCTAGGAGCTGGTCAGTTTGTCAACATAGTCAATGGGAATGGATAGTCATTGCCTACGCTCAGCTGTCCTTCTTTCCATTACTTCTTGGTCTATGTACTGAGAGAAAGAAAGCAAGAGCTGGAGATTGTTGACCACTTCCTCTTTATGTATTGCTCACCTAGCTGCCACCTGGAGTGGCCTAAGACTGGAGCTTGTTGAAATGGCTTTCAATTTCCCTTCTCACCAGTATGAGACAGTATGGAATGAAAAGTACTGTCAGTGGCACTTTGTCTGCACAGACCAGATTAATATTCTCCCAGGTTGGGACTGATACAGAGTTTGGAAATTATAGAAGGAGTTCTGGCCACTGAAGCTTAGATATAATTAGACTTAAGGGGCTTTGCTGGGTGTTATCTGCTCTAGAGAGATTAGATCAACACACCCTTAAGGCCCAGGAGTTGCTGATCTCTGCCAGGATCCTGGATCTGAGGAGCCTCCCAAGAATTCTACTTGCAGGGCAGGGGAGCCAACCCTCCACACACTCTGCTGCCCAGTAACACAGACTTCTCAGGCTAGTCCTTGAGTGTACTCTACTGAGTATTCAGATCCCTAATCTACTTCAGTGGTCATATGAGCTGCCTGATATAAAGGGAAAGTGAGTTGGGCTTTCCTTGTTTTTCTGACTTTAATTACCACTGGATACAATTTTCTCTATGCCTGTTTCAGTCACATTCTGCTAGTTACACCATAGGCCACATGGTAGTTGCTTGCTGGGACAGTGTGGCAGTGTTTGCTATAATCTCCAGGCTCTGAAAAAGCATCTGTATCATGGCTGCATCAAGATGGCTCTTCAGCAAGTTGAGAAAGAGAGCACTCACTTTTCAAACACCAGTTCAGAATGCAGCCTCTGGATCAACTAAGTTCAGGCTGCTTTTCTGATCCCAGGGAATTTTTTGTACCAAATCTGTCCATTGTGTTTCTCTCTGTTGTTATCCCTCTCCTCCATGGTGAACCAGCATCACTGCTGCTAATGCAGCTGGTTCAACTCCAGTGTAACTATTTCTTTTTTGTTCAATGTATCCAAATTTCTGAGTCTCTTAGATTCTCTGACTGTTCAATATTAAATTTTAGTGAAACCCCTCTTTCACACAACTCTGACAAACACAACTTCTACGGAATCCTGAGCCACTGAGCAAAAAGTAATTCAGCTTTCTGCTAATCTTCAAGAAATGCCTCAGTATTGCGTATGTTAGAAATGCTTGATACTTAAAATAGAATAAGTTGAATAAAATCTTTGTAAATAGCTTTTTTAAAAAGCATAGAATGTTATTTGCTCTAATTCAGTCTCCAGTACTTTCCCTTTTTCTCCCCTCTTCCTTCCTTCTGTTTCCTTCCCTCTACTCTACTGGTCTTTCTACTACCTATTTATAGTTTTTCTTGCTGTCAATTTCTAATTTTATTCCAAGATGACTTGATAAGCTGCAAGAAAATATTTCAACTTTTTTGTTAACACTTTCTTTCTCACCCAAAATGTGATATATTTTGGAGAACATTCCTGAAGTAGCTGGAAAAAAAGTGTACTCAGCAATTGTTGAATAAAATATTTTACAGATGTCTATTTAGACCATTTTATTGATACTAGGTTCTAATTCTGTAATAGCTTTATGATTTTAGGTCTCAATGACCTATTATTGATAGAGGTCTTTTAAAATCACCCACTATTATTGTATTGGATCTAAGCTTTTATGTTGAGTAGGTGCTCTGATATTTGGGGCTTAAATATTTACTGTTGGTATATCTTCTTGTTAGATGTTTTCCTTTTACCAATATGTAGTGACCTGCTTCATATCTTCCTACTTATTTTGGCTTAAAAATCTCCTTTATCTGATGAAGGATATGGAAAATGGGCCCCAGGGAACTTCCCTTATCCACAACTGTTCTCCTAACTACCCTCCTGCCAGATATATAAGGAGAAGTCTCTGGTAAGGAGCTTTTGTCATTTAGAAGCACAGGCCTGGAAGGAAGGCAGGAAAGGAAAATGGGAAGAGCACAGAAGGGACTCACACCTGGCCCCCACCTATAGCCGAACAGGGTCTCCTCAGTACAGTAGGCCCAAATGAACTTTCCTTATCTACAACTGTTCCCCTACTTGCCCTTTGCTCTGCCCTAAATGAACCCACCACCAAAATTTCTCCCATAACCTGGCCCTGCTAAACCCTATAAAATCCAGACCCTTGTTGTAGACTGCCACCATTTTCCCTCCTGAAAATATGTCCCACTCTTGCTTAATAAAGCATCACTGAGCCATTGAGGTCTGCCTCCATTTTTCTTTTGTATTTTCATTTGCTTTCATCAGATATGAGAGTAGTTATTCAACTTGTTCTCTGTCTCGAGCAGTGCCATTAATAATTACTTGGAGGTGGATTGTCTTTAAATATAAACGTGTATTTGATCACACCAATCATTAAATACAAACAATAAATGCAAAAAGTGTTGGGTATTCTGGAGCACCCCAACTAGCACTCAATGCACACTAATTAAATGCTGCAAACAAATCACATAATTCTAGGGCAACCACAAGCCCCAGAGTACCTCTGATGTCATCCCACTTCTCTTAGCTGAAGAGCAGACACTGCCATTGTCCGGTGGTTGTCTCCAGCCAATGATTGGACATCAGGGAATGGTGGAGTGGATCTAGGGATGGACAGCAAGGTGGCCAGTCTCACTGATGTCATCAGAGCAAAAACTCTTTGATGTGGCAGGATAAGCGACTTATATACAGTCCCAAGTTAGTGCTCATTGTTATCTCACTTCAACATTGTTATATCTGTCTCTAGGTGATGGTCCTTATTGATTGTATCCAGACATGACTAAGCAAGCCAGGAACTTAGTGAGTCCCAGCATGCCTATGGCAGATGCTCCTTACTTTCTCAAGTTCTATTTGCATGGAATAACATTTTACATCTTTTTGCTTTCAGCTTTCTCTCCCCTCATCCTTCCCTCTGTTCCTGATTTCCAAGACCAGTATCACTTCTACCCTGCTTTTTCATACTTATGCCAATAGCACATAGTCATGTACTATTGATTTTTTTGCTGTTGTTGTTACATATATCTCTCTTCACTAAGACATATTCCAAATGCTAATTTTGAAGGTTAACCATCCTGTGTTTAAAATGACAGTTTACTACTTGTAAGCAAAAATAACCAACATGGTTTTGGCACCATTATGAAAACACAAATAACCAGGATGGGAGCAGACCTCAAAGGGATCAGCAGGCTTTCCTTTATTCTGCAGTGGTGTCCATCAATCAGGCAGTGGGGGTGGAAAGCTCATTTTCTGGTAGAAAAATGGCCACCAGTTACAGAGGGGATCTGAGTTTTACAATTTACAATGAGGGCAAATTGATCATTGGACACTGAGGCAGAATATGTCAGTTTGGGCAGTCAAGAAAGAAGTTGTAAAAAGCCCAGAACTCATTGTCACTGGGAAAAGCTCAGAACTTGGTGTTCACTGCTTATCTTCTTTCTCCAGGATTCATTGTTACCCAGAGCTTCACTAGTTGCTTTTCAACTTCTGGGACTCATCAGCAATGGGAAAGGGTAAAAGTCCAGGATCCCGCATTTTAGTATCTACCACCTCCCTTCAGGACCCACTGTGGTTGGGAAGGGATGAATGTTTGCTTTTGGTGGAGATGCTGGGGATGAACCCTGGAAGGGCTGAAAGTTTGATTATTTTTCCTAGGGAGGGCATTGTTACTAGGAAGGGATTTACTGTAATATGATAAGCTAAGAACAGAGAGAAACTAGAAATACAAAATACTCAATTAAAAGCCACAAAAGTAGAAAACTATAGGACAAAATATGAATCAAAGCAAAGAGAAAAAAACAGAAAACAATAATAAATATTGTAGACTTTAATTCAATTATGTTAATAATCACTTTAAACATGATAGTGTAAGTAGACCATTAAAAAACAGATTGGGATATGACAGAGAGGAATGAAGGGAGGGGAGGGGATTTGGAGGTAGATAGGACAATAGAATGAATCAGACATTATGACCCTATGTGCATATATGATTACATGCCTGGTATAATCCTATGTCATGTACAACCAGAAGAATGAGAAGTTACACTCCATTTATGTATGTCTCAAAATGCAGTCTATTGTTATGTATAACTAATTAGAACAAATAAAAACAAAAAAAAAACAGATTGGGTCAAAAAAGACCAAATTATATGTTATCTACAATAAATTCACTTAACTATAGTTTAAATTAAAGGGACAGATATGACTCATTTTTGTCTAGTGGCTGCATAATGATTCAAATTAAGAGTACATTAAAGTTTATTCGTTAATTCCTATATTGATGGATTTTTAGGTAATACTTATTTATATCTTTGTTTTGTTTCTCATTACAACAAAAATACTGAAATTAACACATTGGTCTGAAGAAATTCAAATAGTGGGAAGTGAGAGAGCAATAAACTCTGGGAATCTGTGCCATCTCTAGAAACTGCAAAATAAAAATGTGAAGACAAAAACTTTTGAAACTACTTTATTTGAACTATGGAAGATAGGCAAATATTTATAGTAATGAAGCAAATGTGCAAAAAGTAAAAAGAAGGCAAGTGAAACAGGGTAAAGGAGATTTATAATACTTTCATTTACCCTTCCACACACACACACACACACACACACACACACACACACACACCATTATCTCCAGCTTTACAGTGGTTTTACTAATAGCAAACTACATTCCTGTCATGTATTCCTAGTTCTGTAACAAGAGGTCATTTCATGCTTTGAATATAATCCTTGCAAATCTATCACTGTAGCTAACTTTTAAATGGGCATTCTCTTTACCTCCCCCTTCCTAACTATGGGGAAATTAATATTAATCTTCACATCCTAGACTGAGTTATCTATCCTTGCATTCACTGACCACAGGAATCCAGACATGGGGGCTGACAACGGTGCATCCAAAAATGGCTATCTCTCAAGGCTACAAATGAATTATGACTCCTGGCATGGCACAGCTGAAATGTAGTCATTTTATTTTCTTTCTAAAATCCCACTCTTCCCCACGGAATCACAACTTCTGGGGGCAGGAATTCCCTGTAGGTTCTCCTTTGCTAAAAAAGCAACAAAGCTTCTTTTTCCTTTTCCCCAAATCTTTGACCTTGTTATTGGATTGGCACCAGGGATAAGGAATGAGATTTTGGTATGAGTTCCTTTGTGAGAGTTCAGACTTTGTCCCCAGAGACTTGCCTTAAAAAAAAAAAAAGTATCTATCTCTGGCTTCCCTGAAGGACTGACCTGACAAAGGAGTTTACCTTTGTTTTGCATAAATTGAAATTATTTCAGATTAGAGAAGGGGTTCCTTTGAGAATATTATTTAAAAACATTGAATGCCAATGAATAAGATACTTCTCACTGGGGCAAATAATAAGCAGATGGTACAAATAATAGTCATGCCATAATCCTAGGAGGAAACACTGGGGAGAAAGAAACTTGGGCAACTATGAGCTTTAAGAAGCTCCCATGCTTAAAGAGGAATCTAGAAGGTAATATATACCATGAGAATGGAAGCTACGAAAAGACCTTAAAAAACTAAAGTTTGGATCACTAGCTGATCTATAGTACAATAAACAAGTCAATGCTAAGGCAGAGTAGTAAATAGCTTGAGTAATTTTGAACTAATGTTACTAAACAGAGTCAATCAACAAATTCTAGGGGAGGCTTGTTTTTTATTTTGTTTAGTTATAGGCATTCAAGGAAATTGAAGTCAAATCAGTAGCTGACCCACAAGGTAATGATACAGAGATTTCCGAGGCTATCCATACCATATGCTTTAGTCAGCTTCTTCACTGCTGTGAACAAGAGACCTGACTAGAACAATTTTAGCGGGAAAAGTTTGTTTGGGGGCTCACAGTTTCAGAGGTCTCAGTCCATGGACAGCTGGCTCCATTCTTTGGTGTTCGAGGTGAGGCAGAACATCATAGCAAAGAGTGTGGAGAGGGGAGCAGCTCAAGACATTAAAGCAGGAAGCAAACTCCACTGGGCAGATACACAATATATACCCCAAAGGCATACCCCAACAACCTACTTCTTCCATCTATACCCTACCTGCCTTCAGTTACCACTCAGGTAAACCCTATTAGGGGATCAATTCACTGATTAGGTTAACACTCTCATAACCCAATCATTTTTACCTTTAAGCCTTCTTGCATGGTCTCACACATGAGCTTTTGAGGGACATGTCACATTCAAACCATAACACCACAGAATGTAGATTTTATACAATGTTTTAAAGGTTACTAATTAACCACATATCAAAAAAATCAACTCAAAGTACATTAAAAACTTTGATGAAAATCCTAAATCTTTAAATTGCTAGAAGAAAAGCTACAGGATTTTGGTCTGGGAAAATTAACCCTTTATTAGAGAAATAGGTTGCAAATATGTTCTCCCATTCCATAGGCTGTTTTTTCACTCTGCTGATTGTTTCTTTGTGTAGAAAATTTTTAGTTTGGAAAACAAAATGTAAAACTCTGTTCAGAAAATAACTTCAATGCACCAATCCTGGAAGTCCTGTTCATTACCAGCTACCATCTGTCACTTAGGACCAGGAAGAGTAGAGATGCATCCCTTTAGAGCAAAAATAATTCATAACAGATGCATTCCTTATGATGAGTTGTCATCTTTGGAGTATCCCCACCTTTTTATCTAACTGATAAATCTATCTTTCAACTCCCTGGGAAGAGTTGTTCTCTCTTCTCTAGTCCAATCTTCTTTGCACAGTTTCTCTCTAGCACTTGTCACACCCACTTGACATCTTTTACACTTCTGTATCACACTCCAAGCTGTGTGTAGAACACAGTCAGTTTAAAAATACTAATATCCTCTTTTAGGGATAAATTCACTTTACTTTCATTTATGATATGCACTAGATGTTAAAGAACTTTTGCTGAATGAAACATTTGACTCTCCCATCACATCTGAAATGATGAAAATCCATTTCCTCTAGGAAACAAGAGAATTAATGGTCAACGCACTTTAATAAACTATGGCAATGAAATATGCATAAAATTGCTTTTTACTTGAAAGATTGATATTTCTTATGGTTAAAATCTAAATACCATATAAGAAAATTCACCAGAAACCAAAAAAAAAGAAAAAAAACTAAACAATAGAAGCTTAGCCTACATTCAACATGAGCAGTTTTTGCCAAATTAACATATTCTTCTTTTCATTAAGTCTGTTGTACTGAAAGACCATTAAGAATGCTTCAGTGTTGGGTAACTGATTCCAGTAGATGTTTAGGTGCCATTCTTGGTGCCCTTGTGGAAAAGATGGAGAAAATATGAATTATAAAGACAAAGTGTTAATACACATGTAATATGACCAACATACCTATGATGGGTTTTGGATGAACACCTTAGTACAGTACATTAGCTTATGAAGTCTGCAGTCAGATCCCTACATATCAACTTTATGACTTACCATGCCACCTGTTCTTAAAATTCAGTTCTGTGAGTCCCAGATCACTTAACTATAAAAAAGCAAAGCAAAACCTTCTTTCACAAGCTTTTGATTTGAATTAAAATATCTCATACATCCCGAAGTGCACAATTATGTAATGTATGCTTTTAACACTTGTCTGTCTACACTATCTGGTGTTCATATAAACACATGTTCTTGCTTGGCCCATGTGTCTCTGCAGCCTGGGATTCCTCCCACTTCTCTTCTTCATCCCCAATCCTGACAGTCCTTCACTAACAGTAAAAAATTCCATGACCCAACTGAAGCCATCATGTTTACCACACACTCTAAACCTTTTTCTTCTCTGAAATCCTTAAATAATTTTCATGTTGTCATTTATGTGTATCATCAATGCAACAAAATGTTTCTTTCCTTAATGACAAATTCAGTGCTCTCTACTTTTCTTTTCTACACAATATTTAACATATCACATTTTCATACTTCTTTTCTCGGTTTCTCCACAATATATTTAAACAACTGTAAATTTCTCAATGTATTCAAAAACATATTGAACAATTGACTGATATATACATGGTGGGAAATAAAATAATTATCAAAATAATCAGAATCCACTTAAGGAATCATAATATAATGTAGAGAAAGTATCTCTGCCATTACAAACCTTTCAACTTGGAAAATTTTTCTTGACCTGCTTTAGCCTCATTGTCTCACCAGTAGGATGATGTTTATCTGACTGATCCTGTACCACTGCTTTGTGGATTTATACAATGTATGTGAGATGCCTAGCATATGGTGGATGTTCTTTCAGTGGTAATTAGTGTCACTGTAATACAAACATCTGCCCACGGCCATCATTTTGCTGATGTAAATGAAGAAAATATAATATTTGATATCAAGGAAGCTGTTATGATTTGGATAGGAAGTATCTTCCCAAAGCTCCTGTGTTAAAGCAGGAATATTCAGCGGTAAATCATTAGATTATGAGAGCTATAACCTGACAGGTCCATCCTAATTTGAATGAACTAATTGAGTGGTAACTGTAGGCAAGAGAGTCATGGCTGGAGGAGGTGAGTCACTAGGAGTGTTCCCTGGAAGGGTCCCTTTTCCCAGATCCAGGCCTCATTCATCACCCCACTCTCCCTGGATTCTTGAACAGAGCAACATTTTCCACCATGTCCTTCTGCCATGATGTACTGCCTTACTTTGAGCCTAGTGCAAAGAACTAGGCAGACCATGGAATAAAATCTCTGAAACCATTAGTACAACATAAACTTTCCTCCTCTAAGTTACTCTTGTCAGGCATTTTGGTCATAGTGACAAAAATCTGACTAACACAGAATTGTACACAACTAATGAGAGGTATTAGTAATGAGAGACAGACAACACGTCAAATAATTGCAGCCAAGATGATAAGTGCAAAAGTCTGTCCTTTCACTCAAGGAGCTTGAAACCTTTAAGAGAAACACTGAAAATATTGAGAACACAAATACTTTCTTGGATTTCACTTTGTATACAATTAATGAAAGTGACACAACATACTATGTACAATTATGAGACAAGGGCAGAGAAGATGAATTTTAAGAGGATGGGAAATGTCCTCTTTGAAAAACTCATGCATAAAAGAAAAATAATAGCTAAACCTTGTAGTTTACTCTATGACAGGCACTTTTCCAGAACAACTAAGTGTATAAATATTTGTCCCCAGGTGCTATGAGACAAAAGAAAGATAAGCACAGATCTAAGATTGCATTGAGGGCAATTTATTCAGTGACAGACTGACAGAAGTGTGATTCAGAGTGGCAGAAATACCAGTTGGATATCCCACCTTTTGGGCCAGAAAGAGGAGCATATTTATGGGTTAGGACAAAACTGATTTCATCCTGACTGAAGTGTATCTGGTTTATCATAAGATAATATTGAAGAGACAGGGGCAGCCCTGGAACCAGGATCCAGTTGTAAAGTTCTGCATATGACTCCAATGATTTCATTTACTTATGGTTTGCTGAGAAATTATGCAGGAAAGCACAGCTAGGGTATAACTCAGCCAGGGTTACTCACAAGGAATCATGATGGTTGTACCTCAAGTCTTGGCTGGAATCATATCAAGCTGACCCTACACAGGCACTCTTCTAACAATTTATTCTCATATTAACTTTGTGGTAATTACCACTGCCATTGCTAATCTACAGAAGAAGATACTAAGGCACAAAAGGGTTCAATTAAGTTTTTCATGGTTATATCACAGCTGTCCATGGCCAGCCCAAGAAACTAAAACTAAAACCCAAGTATGAATACACAAAGTAGAATCCCATTTAAAGTGTTTTTGAATTTTTTTAAAAGAAGGGAGGGTTTATGTACATAAACTCTCTCTCTCTCTCTCTCTCACACACACACACACAGACACACACACAGACACACACACACACACACACACCACACCATATAGCCTAGTTATGTCGGGCTAAATCAACTATATTTCTGGAAGTACAATCCACAACTTTCATATCATGAAGAATTTGTTATTGGTAGCCAAGCCAGGGAAACTGCCTAGATCCCAGCTGGCTAAATTTGGCTGCCAGCGCCTCCCACCCCATGTAAGGAATAAGCAAACATAAAAAGGAAAAATGATCTGGACATAAAGGTGCACACCTGTAATTTGGGAGACTGAAGCAGGAGGATCACAAGTTTGAGGCCAGCCTCAGCAACTTAGTAAGACCTCAGCAGCTTACTTTATATTCAAAATAAAATATACAAAGTGTGGCTCAGTGATTAAGCACCCCTGGGTTCAATCCCCAGTGCAGAATAAACAAAAAAAAAACACAAAATACAAAATGAAAACATGAATTTATTGTGGTTTGACCAGAACTTGGGAAAAACAGCTTGTCTGTCTCTCCATCCGTTCTAGAGGAGTGGTTATAAGCTAAGAGACATATAATGTAGATTTAGCTTGGCTGTGCTAGCCAAGGAACATGTCACAGTTCCTGTTTGCTGGGCCAGAGGTTAGACTCTTAGTGAACATTCTCAGCATGAGGAAATTCAGAGAGTAAAAAAATAACTTTTATCAGGAAACTGGGGATTGGGTACAACTTGGGGCTTTTAATTTTGATGGGTCCCTGTTACAACTCCATCATCTTATTTATGCCTCATTCTTGCAGGAATTGTGGTGTTATGTCATCTGGCTGGCAGTTTATTATTGGATCAGTGTGTAGTTATCATCAAGGAACTCTGAAGCATGAGGAGCCAGATTCCTTTTCCTGAAGGAGACAAAGTCTGAAATATTGAACAATTCTGTCTATGGGAAAAAATCTCCTCTTCAGCCTGACTTTGGATTTTGATGAGGTTTGACAAGTGACTATTTAACTTCCCCCATCTCTGGATGATTTCCTCTGAAGATATTGATGATTATTTATTAAGCAGGATTCCATGAAGCAGGAGCTTTGTCCCGCTCATTGATCCGATTGGTCTCCAGTTAGAGGGAGAGTAAGGCTCTATGAATCAGCATCAAAAGACCACCCTTCTTATCCAAATTTGAACAAGAGGTTTAGAAACATCAGTTCTTAGGCTAAACTTAGTAGAAGTCCACTGTTAAGAATCTTGACACCAATACAGGCAAACCAATTCTAATTTGTATAGTACATTTGAACTAATAAACATAATTCCTTTAGCTCTGTCATTTTTATCTAATCAAAAATATGTCTACAGAAATACTTCTTTCAGATTTTTGCAGTAATCAATGCCTGTTAGCTAAAGACTGTCTTATACAAACAAAGATTACTTACCATTTGGGTTCAAAGCTCATCATCACATTTTACAACATCTGTAGAATTTTTTAGCTACATTCCACAGAACTGCAAAATTTTTGAATACAGACTGTAAAAATTAATTAATAAATAACACACGTATCCATGCACACATATGTATATTATCATATCTTAAATATGCTATGCAAACTGTCATAAAGAGTATAATTGAGAAAACTTTAAAAAAGAATCAGCCTTACATATCTTTTTTAATATCTTTAAAGAAATTCATCTTGTGACGTAAGATGAACAAGGCAAGGTTACCACTTATTAACTGCAGAGACATGGCTCATGTTATTTAAAATGACTAGAAACAATATATAAGATACTAATACTACATACTAGATACTAATACTACAAATAGATAGGAATACTACAAACTCTCTAAGATACTAATACTACATAGAGAGTTTATCAATGCAGCAAAACAATGCTGTTACCTTTATAATATGTTAAGACAATGTTCGGGATTTATAGTTTTATATCTAGAATATCAGATGTCTAAAGCTTCAGAATATTTGTATCAACAAAATGTGTCTCATTGTTGTAAAAATAGTAGTTAATTTAAACAGAGTTATAAACCCTCCAAAAGACTTAACAAATAAAGATTTGAACAAACCTTAATTTTTGTGGAACCTAAATATTCTTTTAAGCAATCAAAAATAAAACCTAATAAAATCAACAGAAAATGTACAAAATTATATTGGTAAAACATAAAATATTTGTTATTTAAATCAGTTCTTTGTAAATATTGGTAAGAGCATATCAATATTTTAGATAAATCCTTGTTTTAAATATAGAGAACTAGAATTTGGTTTCATATTTGTGAACTATATTTTGACTCTTTTCAGTAATACATAACATTGGGATTCATTGTGACATAATTACAAATCACAGAACATAGTTTTTTCTAATTTTTCAGTCCCTAGGACTTCTCTTTTCCCTCCTGCCTTCCTTCCTCCTGTTCACTTCCTTCTATTCTACTGATCATTCTACTATTTACTTACAGATTTTTTTTAATTAGTATGTTGCGGATATACATGATGGTGAGATTCACTGTAGTATATTTATATATGCATATAGAAAAAATAGGTTGTATTCATTCCACTGTCTTTCACTATCCCAGTCATCTTCCTTTTCCTACATTCCCCTCCATCTACTCCATGATCTTTCCTTTGTTTTTTTATCCCCCCTCCTTATTTTGCATTGACTTCCACATATTAGAGAAAACATTTGAACTTTGACTTTGTCTGAACTGGCTTATTTCACTTAGCATGATAGTCTCCAGTTCATCAATTTACTGGCAACTGTCATAAAATCATTTTTATGACTGAGTTATACTCCATTTTGTTTATATACCACATTTTATTTATCCACTCATATGTTGAAGGATAGCTAGGTTGGCTATTGTAAATTGTGTTGCTATAAACATCAATATGGCTGTGTCAATGTAGTATGCTGACTTTAGATTTTTGGGACATATCTGAGGAATGCGATAGCTGGGTCATATGGTGATTCAATTCCAAGTTTTTTGAAGAATTTCCATACTTACCAGAGTGATTTTGAAGTCCCACTAACAATATATCAGTGTGCCTTTCCCCCACATCTTCACCAATTTTTATTGTAATTTGTATTCTTGATAATTGCCATTCTGACCACAGTGAGATAAAATTTAATATACTTTTAATTTGCATTTCTTTAATTGCTAAAGATGTTGAACATTTTTCATATATTTATTGATCATTTGTATTTCTTCATTTAAGAACTGTCTGGTTAGTTCTTTTCCCATTTACTGATCAGGTTATTTATTTTTGTTGTGTTTCTTCTTATTTTTGTTGTTTTGTTGTTGGGGGGTTGGGTTTGGTGTTAAGTTTATAAAGTTATTTTACATCCTGAATATTAATGCCACACAGAGCACGTGGCAAAGATATTTTCCCATTCACTGGGCTCTCTCTTAACAATTTTAATTGTTTCCTCTACTGTAAAATAAGTTTTAAATTTAATGCTACCCTATTTATTGAATTTTTATATTTTCTTTCTTATACTTTAGGAGTCTTCTGTTAAGGAAGTCATTTTCTATGCCAAAATGTTAGAGGGTTGGACCTACATTTTCTTCTACCAATATTTTTGTTTTGTGATTTAACTTCCTACATTTCAAATTCATAGAACAATTTAATTATGAACTTTCTAAATTTGTTCTCTGGGATTTCCTCCACTCCACTGTGGTGTTAATAAAATCACTTGTTGAAGCTTTATGGAATGTTTGGGATGGTTTGTTCCCTTTTTACATTATTTTTTGTCTACACACCTACTGGTATAGCTTTCAATTATTCTTTTAAGCAATAAAAAGCAATCTTTTTAGTTTGTGCACTTCTTTCTCTTAAGAGCCCTGGATTGGGTGAATACCAGATAATGATATTTTAAGTGAATTGTGACCTTCACTGCCTCCTTTCTGTGTTGTGAGGACACTGAAGCCAGAATTAAAAAGGCAGTCAGTATAGACAGGTAAATTGAATAAGGTTGGGTCAAGGAGGCCAATTTGAGTGAGTCTGGCAAGATAGAGACTGCCCCAGAGGCATTGAAATGAGTTCAGAGCCCTTCCTCTATTCTTATCAAGATAACCTGCTCCTGCTCCAACCTGTTGCTAATGTAATTAGTCCCAGGAATTGTCCCTCCCTCCAGGGAGTTATAAAAGTTGTTCATGTGCCTGGGGATTGAACCCAGGGACATTTACCACTAAACTACATTCTATTTAATTTTAATTTTGAGACAGAGTCTTGTTAAATTTCCTAGGGCCTAAGTTGCTAAGGCTGTCCTTGAATTTGCAATCCTCTTGCCTCAGCCTCTGAAGTCACTGGGATTACAGGCATGTACCACCATGCCTGGCTCCTTGCTAACTTGTACTGTTATGTCTTGCTGCTCACAGTCACTTTGCATCATACATTTCAGTTCCATTAATATTTAAGAATTTGTAACCCATTAAAGCTTCTAAATCCTGAGAAAAAAAATTGTTCATGTGTCCTGGGCTGCTCCATCTACACACTCCCATCTGCTTCTCATCTTTGGCCATCCCACCTGAACATCTCCTGGGCCTAGTCATGTAAGCAGGAAGAAGAAAGGTAAGGGGAAGAGAACAGGAGAACAAAGTCTCCAGAACTGTAATAGTGGCCATTCTATTCAAGGAACTTCATCTACAAGTAAATCCCATGTTAAAGTGGGCATTGGTGTCAGTAGCTGATCAGAAGTTACCTTAGTACACCTGCACTACTAAAGGAATATTCCTTTTCAGACAAAGGTAGACATCTATAGTCATAATCTCTAACTCACACCAACCTTGATGGACCTTGTCAAGAGTTAGTCTCAATCTTTTTCTTTTGGAGTATTTCCCCAAATAGCTCTTTTGCTTATGTTTATTTTCCACAGAAAATTTGCTTTTCCAAATTTGCTTTCCCATCTACTTTGAGGGAATTTAATGAATACTCTGAAGTAATTTTTTAAAAATTTATTCATTTATTTATTCTAATTTGTTATGTATGACAGCAGAATGCACTTCAATTCATAGTACACATATAAAGCACTATTTTTTTTTATTATTCTTGTTGCAAAGAGTCACAACATTCCTGCTTCATAAAAAGCTTCTTTTCAGCAAAGGAAACAATCAGGAAAGTGAATAGGGAGAAAATTTTTACCACACTCACATCAGAACACTAATCTCTAAGATATATGAAGAATTCTATGAAAATGTTCATCTCTAGCAATTAGATAAAGGCAAATCAGAACTGTGGCTGTTATTAAAAATACAAACAACAATAAATGTTGGCAAGGATGTGGGGAGAAAGGCACACTCATACATTGCGGGTGGGACTGCAAAATTGGTGCAACCAATTGTAAGAATAGACTTAGCCTAAGCAACCCAATTTTAAAATATTACTGCATTTCCCACCAGGCAAGCCTATAGAGCCCTCCAATACTGTCATCAGGCATAGCCTGATAAAATAAGTCACTGTTCACAACCCTGATAAAACTCAGAGTGAAGTCACTGTCATTTGCCTTCACCCTGATAAGAGATCAGGGCGAAAACCATCAAACCATATGTACTGATTCTAAAATGTAAGATGTCACTAAGGAACCTGGTAACAGCTGATAGGGACCTGAAGGGTGAGAAGAAGCTCCCCAAATTTAGTATAAATGATGGAGCAAATAAACAGACATTTGGGCCTGCTGACACAGATGCACACAAGCCTGAGAGCCTGAGGAGGACCCAGACTGAATTCCTCTCCTCATCATCTGCCTGATCCTCTGCATCATCCTCACCATTCTCAAACTCTACAGCAGCCTCCTGACCCTGGTAAGGATGGCGACATCTCCTTATGACCATCTCCTCAGCCAGCCATTAGCTCCACAGGAGAAGCCTCTATCAGTTCCTAATCAACCCAGTCACTGCAGTCTGAATGAGAGTGCATCTGGTGGACAGAAGACCTAACTTAAGACCTTAAATCTAGCACTTAAACTTAGCATGCAGAGGGAATGTCTGTAATAGGTCTAGTAGATTAAATGTGTTTGCGGTGCTTAGAATTAACTTAGAATTGTTTGCTTTGAATTGATTATGTCTATTGCAGTGCCCAGCATTAAGGACTGTCATTTCTTGATTAAGATCTTATAGCGTGAAATTGTATTGGAAAGGGCATTAGCGCGTGGACATTCTTTCTCTCTCCCCTCGACTGCAGATGTCGCACTTTTGCCCATTGCAACACCAATCTGGAAAGCAGTGTGGAGATTGCTTAAGAAACTTGGAATGGAACCACCGTATGACCCAGTTATCCCACTTCTTGGTTTATACCCAAAGAAGTTAAAATCAGTATACTATAGTAACGCAGCCACATCAGTGTTTTACAATTTGCAATAGCTAAATTGTGGAACCAACCTAGATGCCCTTCAGTAAATTAATGCATAAAGAAACTGTGGTATACACACTCAATGGAATATTACTTAGCATTAAAAGAGAATAAAATCATGGCATTTGCACGTAAATAAGTGGAGTTGGAGAATATCATGCTAAGTGAAGTAAGTCAATCCCAAAACAACAAATGCCAAATGTTTTCTCTGATATGAGGATGCTCCATAATGGGGATGGGGCAGTGGGGGGGGAGCATGAGAGAAAGGCAGGAACTTTAGATAGGGCAAAGGAGGTGGGGGTGTGGAAGAAAGGGGATAGAGGGTAGGAAAGACCAGGAATGAGATGGACTCTGAAGTAATTTAAATAACCTTTGTGAGAGTGCCATGTATTTCATTGCTTTTTGCTAGCTACTACCTAACATGTGGATGTTTACAAGGAAAGACAATGGTTCTTTTAATGTAATTTGAGATGTGCACCTGTGTCAGCCCTACCAAAAGTAAGTAATGCTGGGAGATTATCAAGAAAGTGTTCTTACACAGGCATACCTGCAATAACTATTACAAAAGTCTCTGATAGAGTCATGAGTTTGTCCTGAGTCAATTTGAGCCTGACCTCACAAACCTACAAATCTTTCTAACCTGATACATGCAAGCAAAAATAACCAACACAGTTTTGGCACCATTATGGAAGCAAAAATAACTGAATGGAAGCAGACCTCAAATGGATCAGCAAGTTTTCTTTTATTTCACAATGGATTCAATCAATCAGACATTGTAAGAACTCATTTTCTAGGTAGAAAAATGGTCCATAGTTACAGAAGGGGTTTGAGTTTTATAGCTTTCAATGAGGGTGGTTTAATCATTGAAAACTGCAGGCATGTTGGTTTGGACAGTCGGGCAAGAAGTTTTAAAAAGCCTGGAAGTCATTGTCACTGGGAAAAGCTTAGAACTCAGTGTTCACTCTTTATCTTCTTTCTCTAAGACTCATTGTTAGCCATAGCTTCTCTGTTTTTCTCCTTCCAGGACTCATTGACAATGGGAAAGGGTAAAAGTCCAGGGCCCAGTGCTTCAGGACCTATTGTGGTTGGGAAAGGATGAAAGTTTGCTTTTATTTTCCCCTGGGGCCCATTGTTACTGGGAAAGGATATACTGGGGGAGGATTAATGATTGGCTAATTTTCCTTCCTCCTCCCAAGCCACACCATCTTTCCATTTTTCCTAGGGGCTGTGGTCCAGGAATATTATTTTTCATAACCCTTCAATATATATGAAAACTCAATCTGGTTTTTGCTGGTATGATCATTTAACCCCAATATTTATCTTTATCCCTCAGATTGGTCTAAGTAATGTAATGGGGCATAGGATCATTCTAAATAACTTCAAATAAGAAAGCCCTAAATAACAGAGCTTAAAAAAATCCCTCTAGTAAACAGAGGTAACTCTAATAAAAAAATATTTTACAGAAATCAGATGCCATTAGATATCTTAATTTAGGATTAGGGGGACACATGCCATTATAAAAACTAACTGTTGTGTATATATTTCTAACAACTCTGCTAATGTTTCTCAAGTTTTAAATAATCTCCACTCAATAAGTCAATATCATGCTGGATTCCATCTTAAGCTTTAATGTGTTAACCATCTTCTTGGTTTTCAGAGACTTGCTAATAATATTAACTGCTTTTGTGCTGATTATTTGGAAACAATAAAGCTTGGATATCTCATTTATTATTGTCCTAGCATGATCCCCACCCTATGTATGCTTCATCTAGTCACCCAAAAACCATCACCATGAATCCCTGGATTACCCTATGCTAAATACCCTTAACTGTCCTTGCCTCACCTGATAGAGAACAAGGATTTTGAGTCACTCCCTCCTCCCATCCATCTTTACCTTCTCTCAGCAGAAAGAAGCCAGATTTTAACATTGCCCAAGTACCCTAAAATAATGTACAGATTTAAAGTTCTTGCAGGGGAAATGATAGGGATGAAAAGTAACAGACAGATGTGAATGATGAGAACATGAAATTAAGATGATGATTCTGAAAACTGGACACTCTGCTGATCCCCACATGCTTTTTATCATGCTTTTTATCTGCATCCCTGTCTGGCTTGAATCAATAAGGTATTAACATTCCACAGCAAATAATCTGTTATCTTCAAAAGAAATGCAGGCTCAAAATGCTGATAAGAAGAACACAGTAACACTTAGGTAGGGGATGTACTTTGTGACTCTTACACAGACCAAGTTCCAGAACCTGGGAGATAAGGATAATTCCCCCTAAAATCTGAAAGAATAATTCCAATCAGAGTTATTCATCGTGGGGCAAAATGACCTCATGTTGCCATGGACATTTTTCATGCATAACAGGGGCTTGGAATTTCGATGCCATTCTGATATAATTTAAAAGTCAAGAGGTGGATCTGGGTGAGAATCTCTAGAACTTCCCTGTGACCCCCAAAATAAAATTGGAGGGTCAGCAAGGAGGGGCTTGCTGCCCTTCTCCTCTCTGAGAGGACCCATTCTTTCTGCTGAGAGTGTCTCCTTTTCTCTTTCCCAATTCCTTCTAAAAAGCTGAAGCCGAACTCTGAGAAACATGTCTAAAATCTTTCCGGTGTGATCACAAGAACTGGTGAAAGAGGACCCCTGTGACTGCTTCAGCTCTGAAACTGGCCCTTGTTCTTTAACAAAGTGAAAATAGACTTTTAAGGTTAATTTACATCCATTTTATTTTAACAATCACAAAATTAAGACCTTTATATCAACATGAGCCTTTTCTAACAAGGATACCATGAAAATAAACTTCAAGAAGCCTCAGAAGCTAATGTACAAAAACTTAACAAATTCTTTTAAACTTTTAAAATTTGCTCTTTTTAGATACAAATGACAATAGAGGGTATTTTGAAATATTATACATACATAAAGTATAACTTATTCTAATTAGAACACCATTCTTGGGTTGTACATGATGTGGAGTTTCTCTGGTGGTATATTCATATATGAACTTAGGTAATTTATGTCCAATTCATTCTATTGTCTTTCCTATTCTGGTCCCCCTCCCTTCCCTTGATTACTCTTTGTCTAATCCACTAAACTTCTAGTAAATTTTTCTTGTATTCAATATAAGAAAGTAAAAATAGCTAGGTATAGCAATGCATGCCTGTAATTCCAGAAACTCAAGAGACAAGGCAGAAGGATCTCAAATTCAAGGCTAGCCACAGCAACTTAGTTAGATCCCATTTCAAAATAAAATATAAAAATTGTTGTGGATATAGTTCAGTGGTAAAGTGCATCTGGGTTCAGTCCTCAGTACAGGAAAAAAATCCCTCAAAATTCTGTAAATGCTTATAACATTTAGGTTACTGAATAAAGATATAAACAGATGAAATTAATTTCTGAAAGTACTTCTAGGATCTGTGATCATTTCACAACAAAACCCACAATTTTTAGATCATTATAAAATAATGCTATTTCAGAAGTTAGAAACAGAAAATACATATGTTACTGTTTTTAAAAAGTCATCTGTATTTACTTTGGCTTATTTCAGGTATAGAACAAGGAACGAAATACCAAATAAAATCAAATTCCTTGAGTTTAAAAATGATGGCAATTTGTTTTATTTTTTTTTAATTTTTTATTGTTGGTTGTTCAAAACATTACAAATTTCTTGACATATCATATTCCACACTTTGATTCAAGTGGGTTATGAACTCCCACCTTCACCCCATACACAGATTGCAGAATCACATCAGTTACACATCCATTGATTTACATATTGCCATACTAGTGTCTGTTGTGCTCCGCTGCCTTTCCCATCCTCCACCATCCCCCCTCCCCACCTCT
>NW_025999875.1:934030-936183 GCF_001458135.2 Marmota marmota marmota
ATATATATATATATATATATATATATATATATATATATATATATATATATATATATATAATCCTGTTGGCAATACACCCATTCATAATAATTTATACCAATGGGGAGAAAATACTTTGAGTCTCCCTTCTTCAAGATTTGGGACCTTTGTAAGATGTCTATCTGTTGAGAGCCACAGCCAAGTAGGAATGGCCCCTGGCATTTTGCCAGAAGTAATGGTAGAGAGGTGACGCCAGGGAGCCATTAAGATGATGATAATTAAGTTAAGCTTTGTATAATTGCTGTGACTGTATGATGCTGGATTGAAGTAGGTTGTGTATTCAGTTGTGTATTAGACTCCTGCTGTCCGGCAATAGGGCGGCTCCTATTGCCTCAGGCGCCCACTACTTTTGAGTTCTCGCTGAGTTCCCATTGAGTTCCAGTTGAGCTCTTGCGAGGATTCCTGGAGAGTTTGCGTTGGTGGGTGGAGTCGGTGCAGGGATTTCTGGTTGGTGTGTGGTGTTCCTGGAAGGCTGCATGGGTGGCGTTCGCGGGAGTTAGGAAATAAAGTTTGTTCCTGCTTGAGTGGCTCGTGATTTGTGCCCAACCAGACTGTGTCATTTGGTGGCCAGTGTGGGGGACGCCTGAAGCTTGGGGATAAGTGAAATTGCTCGCCCCTGAGGGCAGGGTGAGAGAATGGGTGACCATTTCAAACAACAATGTGTTCTTGTTTTGATTTATTTTGTTTTTATTTCAAGTTGCTGGTCCCTAGAACTTTCTCAGGCAAACTGGGGAAAGTGGTGGCTCAAGGTTTGAAGTTGTTCAGCCCTGAAGAAAAGATAGAGATAAACCATGGATACACATATCAAGAAAATAGAAAAACGATACAACGTTTTTTTGTTCCATTTTTGTTTCCTTTTGCTTCGGTTTTGTTTTGTGTTATCTTGTTGTGTTGCATTATTTTTATAGCAGAAATATGGAATTAAAAATTAGTAAAAAACAAACTGAAAAAGTGTTAAGTAAATTGTTAGAGGAAGGAGGCACCCCAGTAAAATCAAGAACAGTTAGGGCATACATTGAAGGTTTTAAAAGGATAGAAAAGCAAAGCCCATGAATTCCACCAGTTGGCAAATTACTGTTATGGACGTTGGTACAATCTTGTTTGCTTAGTCAAGGAGAAGACATTTTAGATCAAGTAAAAGAGAAGGTCTCTCGAGCTAGTCAGACAGAGGAAGAAAATTTAGAGGAGGAAGGGCTATCAGGGGAAAAGTTACATCAGGAGGCTGCTACTAACACCTTTCTATCACCAGAGGGTGTAAGTGTCCATCCAACAGCTCCACCTATGGAGACAAAATATGCTGGGGGTCCCCCAAACCTTGTAGTTGATAGATGGGATCCTGAGACAGGACCTCAAAGATTAGCATGCCCTGTATTTGAGCAGGCATGAGGGCAGCGAATTCACCGTGCTTTAGATTTCAAAACAGTGAAGCAGCTAAAAGAGGCTGTAACAACCTATGGTCCCCAACACCCTTCACTGTAAGCATGGATGAATCCATTACCAACTTGGACATGATGCCAGCTAATTGGACTAGCATGTGCAAAGTGGTGCTAAATGGAGGACAATATCTGTTGTGGAAGGTTGCCAATCAGGAATTTTGCACGGAGATGGCTAGGCGAAATGCAGCAGCCGGTTATCCTCAGAGAAATCTAGATATGTTGCTAGGAGAGGGACCTTATGAGGGTCAGCTGCAACAAGTTGGATATGATCCTGCCATATACTCACAAATCACTTCAGCTGTGAATAGGGCATGGAAAACTTTACAGGGGCATGGAAATTTACAAGGTCAATTATCTAAGGCAATACAAGGAGCTAATGAACCTTACGCTGAATTTGTAGATAGGCTTATTCAAACAGCTACAAGAGTTTTGGGGAATACAGAGCAAGCAATGCCATTAATTAAACAGCTAGCCTATGAGCAAGCAAACAAATGGTGCAGGGAGGTCATTAGACCATGGAAACATGAAGATTTAAACACATATATTAAATTATGTAGAGACATTAATGAACAAGGGCAAGTCTTGGCAGCTGCAGTACAACAGGCTTTAGATGCCAGGACAAAAACATGCTACAATTGTGAACAAACAGGACATTTTAAAAAGGAGTTGCCCCATAGG
>NW_025999875.1:954300-964810 GCF_001458135.2 Marmota marmota marmota
AAAACAGACTCCAGGTCTTCCCTGGAGTGGTGCAATCAAGCACCTGGTGATTGCCTACAACATGGGACCCATGGGTCATCTGTGGTACTGACCCTATACCTAGGCAGATCTAGATTACTGGGGTACTGACCCTCTGACTGGGATAGAGAGACACTTGGCCCAAGAGAACTCTTAATGCCTGAGAGTATGAAGGGTGAGCTCTGTTCCCCTCTGCTGACTGTCATTTGGACATCCTGCCCCTGGTCTCTTACTCTTCACAGTTTTGAGTTGCTGTGCTGCTTCCTTCTTCTGGGATATCCTTGATACACTGCAATCCAAACACCTTGAACCCTTCTGCAACCATGAGGCCTGCATGTTCACAGGCAGATGTCTATGACCTTCAGTACATATACTGAATCAGCATGTTTGTGATCTTGACTGCATACTAAAAACTGCTTGCTGGAAGTGTCAGTAACAGAACTTAACTGTAACCACCTTGGGTCTACCTACAATATTATAGCCCTTGATCCAAATGATCGTATTTCTTCTAGTGTTTTATTTATTTATTTTATTGGTTGTTCAAAACATTACAAAGCTCATGACATATCATCTTTCATACATTTGATTCAAGTGAGTTATGAACTCCCATTTTTACCCCAAATACAAATTGCAGAATCACATCAGTTACACATTCACATTTTTACATAATGCCATATTAGTGATTGTTGTATTCTGCTGCCTCTCCTATCCCCTACTATCCCCCCTCCCCTTCCCTCCCATCTTCCCTCTCTACCTAATCTGTTGTTGTTCAGTTCTCTCCCTTGTTTTCCCCCCCTTTCCCCTCACAACCTCTTATATGTGATTTTGTATAACGTTGAGGGTTTCCTTCCGTTTCTATGCAATTTCCAAATGATCGTATTTCTTCTAGTGTTTTAATGCGTTAACTGGAATCTTTTTTTCTTAGTCAGGCTTACACTTGCTCCTTTTAGTCTTTTTTTCCCTCTTGAATTAACTGCTCCTCCTTCAAATAACCTCATTTTTCTTCCTTATGTCTTAGTTTATATTTTAAAAAATATTTTCTCTTTTCTTTTCATGTTTTTCTTTTCTCAACTTTGCAAGCTCTATGTAATGTAATAGTAATTTTACTATCTTTAATAACTATTTTCTCAATTTTTAAAGAACGTTTCTACAATTTCATATTTGGATTAAATGACTTGTGGAGGACATTTTCAATAAGTTGTGTGTCCTAATTGATGATTAGTACATGGCTTTGTAATTAATAGAGTTTAGTACCTTCTCTCAAAGTGCTACTGATACTGAGCATCAAAGCAGATACAGGCTGACTGGGAATATTAATACTAGGATATTTTCCCCACCTGGGGAATTTAACAGAAAGTAGCTTACTAAGTCATTCCTTCCATAAAAGTTGAAGAGATAATCATCCAGGAAGGTGGGTGGACACACAAAATAACATGAAAAAGCAAGGGATAGAACCACACTAAATAGCCCCAAATGTCATAGCTGAACCCATTGACGCCACAGTGGAGAAAATGTTATATAAAACATAAAGATAATTGACAGTTCAATGTTCAATGAACTAAAAGAAGATATAAGAAATTATCTGAGAGAGAAAACACAACAAGTGAAATATCATTTCAATAAAGAGATCATGATTCTGAAAAAAACAACCAAAAAGAAATCCTGAAAATATGACTCAATAAAGCAAATTAAAAATCCAATTGAAAGCATTGCTAATAGATTAGACCACATAAAAAACAAATTAACCCCCCCAAAAGTATATAATATTTAAAATAAACCCAAAAAATTAGAAAAGATGTTAAGAGACCACGACAAGAAAATTCAAGAAGTATGAAATAACTTTGAGAGATCAAATCTAAGAATTGTTGTTGTACAGCAAGTCACCTAAGAGAATGCAAAATGATTTCCATGAAATAATATGAGGAAAATATCCAAATCTTAGGAATGACATGGAAATCCAAATACAAGAGGCATGTTTTATTGGTTCTTTTTAGTTATATATGGCAGTAGAATCTATTTTGATAAAATATAGCATGCGTATATTATATCTTATTCTAATTAGGATCCCATTGTTGTGGATTTACAGAATGGTGGAATTAACTTAGGTATTTTCATATATGTATATAGCAAAAGTATGTGAGTGAGATCATTGTCTTTCTTATTTCTATTATCCCTCCCTTCCCTTCATTTCCCTTGTCTAATCTATGGAACTTTTCTTCCCCCGATACAATTAGTGTGGTTTAGCTTCGACATGTCAACAAAAACATTTGACCTTTGTTTTGTGCGGATGGGCTTATTTCACATAACATGATATTCTCCAGATCCATCCATTTGCCAGCAAATGTCATAAAGTCCTTCTTCTTTATGGCTGAGTAATATTTCATTGTGTATATATTCATCATAATTTATTTATCCCTTTAACTTTCAAAGTGCAGCTAGGTTGTCTCCATAACTTAGCTCTTGTGAATCATGCTGCTGTAAACATTGATGTAGTTGTGTCACTGTAGAATGCTGAGTTTAAATCCTTTGGATATATGCTGAGGAGTGGGATCACTGGGCAAATAGAGATTCTATTCTTAGTTTTTTTGAGGAATCTCCATACTGCTTTCAGGAGGGGTTGCACCAATTTGCAGTCCCACAAGAAATGTAGGAGTGTACATGTTCCTCCACATCTATGCTAACATCTCCTGTTACAGCTAGTTTTGTTAGGTGCCACTTTGACAGGAGTGAGATGAATTCTCAGTGCAGTTTTAATTTGCATTTCTCTAATTGTTACAAATAAAGAACTTTTTTCTCATGTTTTTGTTGACCATTTATATTTCCTCTTTTAAGAAGGGTTTGTTTAGTTCCTTTGCACATTTGGTTGGGTGTTGAATTTTTTAAGTTTTTTGTATATCCTGGAAATTAATGTCATATTTGATGTGGAGATGGTAATGATTTTCCCTCATTTTGTAGACTCTTTCTTCATGTTCTTGATTATTTCCTCTGCATTTTAGTTGAAGGGCCTCTCGGTTGGTTCCACAGTTTATCTAATGTGAATTGAGCTTCTATGAACATTGATGTGGCTGTGTCACTATAGTATGTTGATTTTAAGTCCTTTGGGTATAAACCAAAGTGTGGTATAGGTGGGATGCAATATCACACTGGTCATGTAGCCATTTATGTACATAGAGTAAAATGATTTCTGATTAGCTATGGCTTAAAGTTCACTTTATCAGATATGAGACTAGAAAGAAAATGGTGGTTCCATTCCAAGCTTTCTGAGGTATCTTCATATTGCTTTCCTAGTGGTTGCACCAATATGTAGTCCCACAAGCAATGGATAAGTGTACCTCTTCCCCCACATCCTCGCCAACACTTATTTCTTGTATTCTTGATGATTGCCATTCTGACTAGAGTGAGATGAAATCTTAGACTAGCTTTGATTTGCATTTCTCTAATTCATAGAGATGAAAAACTTTTTTATATGTATGTTGATAAATTTTATTTTATTTCTTCTGTGAAGTGTGTGTTGAATTTCTTAGTATATTTATTGATTGGGTTACTTGTTTTGTTGGTGTTAAATTTTTTGAGTTCTTTGTATATCCTGAAGATTAGTGTTCTGAGGTGCATGTGGTAACGATTTTTTCCAACCTGTAGGCCCTCTCATTACATTTTGTTTTTTTGCCTTGCTGAGAAGAATCATTTTAATTTGATACCATCCCATTTATTGATTCTTAATTTTACTTCTTGCACTTTAGCTGTTCTGTTAAGGAAGTCATGGCCTAAGACAACATGGTGAATATTTGGGCCTATTTTTTCTTCTAGTAAATCCAGGGTATCTCTTCTAGTGTCTAAGTCTTTGATCCACTTTGAGTTGAAGAATCAACCTTTTGATTCCTTAATTTTTTGAGTTTTTTAAATTCCCAAGGTTATAGAAAACTTGAACAAAACAATTAGAATCAATGAGATTTTAAGCAGCAATTAAAAGTTTTTCAACAAGAAAAGTTCAGGGTCAGATGGATTCTCAGTCAAATTCTCCCAGATCTTTAAAAAAAAGCACTAATTTTGATACTCAAAAGATTCCATGGAATACAAAGGGAAGGAACACAGCCAAATTTATTCTAGAATTCAGTATATATGTGATATTAACACCAGACAAAGACAAATCAAGGAAAGTAAACTTCAGACCAGTATCCCTGATGCACAGAGATGTGTAAGCAAAGCATATTTAAAACATATTATAAATATAGTGTACCATGATCAAGTGGATTTTACCTGAGGGAAACAAGGATATTTCAACATACACCAATCAGTAAATGTAATTAACCACATAGATAAATTAAGAACAAGAGTCATAGGATCAACTTAATAGATGAAGAAACTCTTTTAAAAATTCAGCATCACCTTATGTGAAAAATGCTGGCAAAGCTAGGGATATAAGAAACTTATCTCAATATTATAAAGGGCATATATGACAAACCCAAACTCAATAGCATATAGGATAAAGAACAATTGAAAACATTTCTTCTAAAATTAGGAACAAGACAAGGATGTGCACTCTCACCACTGAGATTCAACATAGTTCCTAAAACTATGCAGAACAAACAGGAAAGAGAAGGAAATTAAAGGGATACAAATAGGAAAAGAAATCAAAATATCTCTATTTGTCAATGACATGATCCTGAATCTAGAAGACCCACAAACCTCACTAGAAGTCCTCTGAAGCTGAAAACATTGAGCAAAGTATCAGGATGCAAGATCAACATAACAAAACCAATAACTTTTTGAGGCTCCAGTAATGAATCTATTGAAAAAGAAATATGGATAGTTATCTCATTCACAGTCAGCTCAAAAAATACTTGGAAATATATCTAAGCAAGGTGAAAGACCTCTACAATGAAAACTATAGAAAACTGAAGAAATAAATAGAAGACCTTTAAAAGGGAAAGATCCTCCGTGTTCTCGGATAGACAGAATTTATATTGTCAAAATGGCCATATTACAAAAAGCAATATCCAGATTCAATGTAATACCATAAAAATTTCAATTACATTTTTCACAGATCCAGAAAGTCCTAAAACTTATTTGAGAGAAAAGAAAAAGACCACAAATAGCCAAAATAGCACTGAACAAGAAGACTGATTTGGGAGGCATCACTGTACTGGATCTCAAATTATATTATAGAACTGTGATTACAAAAACAGCATGTTGGTGCCAAAACAGACTTCAAGACCAGTGGAATAGAATAAAAGACACAGAGAAAAACCCACATAGATAGAGTCATCTGATCCTTGACAAAGCTGTGAAAAAACATATGTTGGAGAAAAGACAGATTTTAAACAAATGATCTTGGGTACTGGGTATCCATATGTAGAAGAATGAAACAAGATTGCTATCTTTCATCCTTCACAGAAGTCAACTCAAAGTGGATTGAAGACCTAGGAATTAGACCAGAAAATTTGCACCTCTAGAAGAAAACATACAAACAACAATCCAACACACTGACACAGATACTGACTTCCTTCAGAACACTGTAAATTGAAGAAATAAAATGAAGGAATAATAAGTGGAATAGTATCAAATGGAAAAAATCAACTCCTTCTGCACAGCAAAGGGGATAATTGTGCAAAGACAGCCTACAGAATGGCAGAAAATATTTTCCAGCTACTCCTCTGGACTAGAATCCAAAATATCTAAAGAATAAAAAAACTTAACACACACACACACACACACACACACAGAAATAAAACCAAATAATCTAAAAATAATCTAATTGATATTGGGCAAAAAAAAAACAGGCAGGTATTTCTCAAAAGAAGATATACAAATGGGCCAAAATTATATGAAAAAATGTCTAACATCCCTAGCAATAACAAAAATGTAAATCAAAATTACATTGAGATATCATCTTGCTCTAGTTAGCATAGCAATAATCAAGAATACAAGCAATAACAAATGTTGGAGAGGATGTGGGGGAAAAGGCACCTTATATGTTGTTCTTGAGACTGTAAATTAGTACAATCACTTTGGAAACCAGTATGGAGATTTTTCAAAAGTCTAGAAATGGAACCATTATTATGACCTAGATATTCTACATTCAGTATTTATCTAAAACAATTAAAATCAGCATAGTGTAAGGATATGGCCACATCAATATTTGGAGCAGCACTCTACACAGTAATCAAGTTATGACATGAGCCTAGGTTCCTGTCAACAAATGAATGAACCTGGTGTATATGGGTTATACATACACAATGGTGCTTTACTCAGCCTTGAGGAAGAATGGAATTATGGCATTTAATGGTAAATGAATGGAACTGGAAAACATTATGCTAAGTAAAATAAGCCAGACTCAGAAAGTCAAGTGTTGAAAATTTTCTCTCAGAAGTGAAAGCCAGAGTAAAACAAAGGAGAAAAGGGAGGAATCCCATGAAAACAGAAGTCACACCAATATAGTAAAAGAAGGGGATAAAGGGGAAGGGAGTATCCAGGGAAAAGTGAGGAACTGTGAAATGAAATTGAATAAATTATGCCATATACATATATGACTATACCACAGTGAATTTCACCTTTAGGTATAAGACAGGAATTTGAAAACGAATAAATTGCTGGGTGCTGTGGTGTACATCTGTAATCCCAGTGGTTTGGGAGGCTGAGGCAGGAGGATCACAAGTTCAGATCCAGCCTCAGTGATTTATTGAGGCCTTAAGCAATTTAGCAAAAGCCTGCTGTAATGGTTAATTTGAATTGACAACTTGATTGATTGAATTAAGAGATGCCAAAGGTTAAGAGGCTTCTAGGTGGGTCAGTGAAGGTATATCTAGGAATGATCGGGACATGGGGTAGCAAACTGAAGTGGAAACCCACCTTAAGCATGGGCAGCACCAATATGCTGGAGGCTTGGATGGCATAAAGGTTGGGAGAACAAGGAAGCAGCAGCAGATGCAAGCTCCATTCTTCTTGAACAGGTTCTTGATTGCTGCTGTGGTCACCTGAGGATATCAGATTCTTGCTCCTTCACTCTTTCACAGGGGACTCTGCCAGTGATTCTCCAGGGAGATTCCAGAAGCCTTTGGCCTCCAACTTGGTAGTTTCATTGATCTTTCTTGCTTCGAGGCATCTTGGACTGTGCAGCTACAGGTTCCTCTAGCTCTCCAGCCTACACATGGCCATTGTGAACTATCCAGCCAGTATAATAAATTCCCTGATTATAATCACACTTCCTGTTGATTCAGTTCTTCTACAAAAAACTGACTAATTCACTAGCCTCAAAATAAAAAAAATAAATTAAAAAGGACTAAGCATCCTTGGGATTCAATCCTTGCTCCCCAATTTTAAAAAAGTATAGAAGAATGACCATTTCAGTGGAGGAAGGGGACCATGGAGAGGAAGTGGATATTGAAAGAAGTACTGAGGACAGAATTTGAGTAAATTATTTAAATTACTTGGCTTCTGGGTGTGTGTTCAAAGACAGATAACTCAGGCCTAGGATAGGAAAAAGGTAATCCTGTTTCCCTTGAGGTTAGGGATAGGGAGAGAGAGAAGAGGAAAAGAAAACATACCCATTTAAACTAAGCCTCAGTGGCAGAGAAGCCAGGGCTACATACACAGTATGAAGTGGACAACTGTTACAACAGGAGCTTCTCTCTTTTGTTCTGTTTTCTTTTGTACATTATTTCTTTATGATGATACTGGTGTTGAGAATTGGGTTCAAGTCCTCTTCTGCCAGTGTTGAAGACTGATCCATCCAGAAATGTTGAGGCAAGAGCAAAGAGTTTTATTTAAAGGATAGAACACACACACACACACACACACACACACACACACACACACACACGGAAAGAGGCTCTGCCACAGGAGAGGGTCCTAGTTTTTCCCAAGGGAGTAGGGATGTCCCCCCCTTTTTATACATTTTAGTTTTCCTTTCTTCTCATGCTCCCTCCTCCTCTTATCTTGCCTACATGACCAAAACGGGGACAGACCAAGAGCAACCTCCCAGGGGTAGAGGCAGGAAGGGAGCAGCCCTGGAGCCATTAACACCTCCTTGCAGGGAGGAACATTTCCCTGGAGGTAGGTAACCTTGGCAACAGGTTGGAGGGAGTGGTATGCTCAGGAGTTATTACCATTTTATTTTCTGACCCATTCATTTACTACTACACTGATTGTCCTTTTGCCCCTGGCCTAGACAGATTTCATGACTAACACACTTGGTGCAAGTAATAAGACTTTTATTCTTTTCTTTTTTCAATGTCATGTTACATATTTTGCCTTGTTCCTTCAGTAGGTAAATGACATTCACCTTGAAATCCTATCTGCTCAGATTAGGGCCTCTGAGCATGAACCCTTATTTGCTAATAACTGTTATGACTAGAAGACTAGAAAAATAACTATTGTTTGAGAAGGTAGAAATAGGTCTGAGTTGTGTGGGAGGGTGGTCAGCTCCAGAATTATTTTAAAACCAGAAGTTAACATATGTATTTCCCATTTAGGCACACTGAGAGATACTGACAACAATGGGAATCAGTTTCTTTGGAAAAGGGGTTACCATATTGAATTAGTCTTCCCTGACTCTCAGACATGTACAGAGTTTTCCCTATTGTCCACATATGGCAAAACGTACCCTCTTCTCAAGTTCATTCTTTTCCATGGTGATACAAGAGAACATTTACTCCCTCCTAAACAATAATAATAAAAACACTGAATTAGAGATTCCCACTTTCAACTTCCCAAGAAGGAATATAGTGAAATTCTGAGGACTCAAGATGGCTATTCCCTAGTGGCCAACTGCCTCCAAAGAAAAGGCTAGTTTTTAGGAAATGTAAGTTACCATGGAAACTGTAATTTGGCTTTGTTTCGCCTCCTACCTTCAATCTCTGCTTCTCCCTAGTACGTTCAAGAGAGCCCCCTTCACATCCTTGTTCCTTAGGGTATAGATCAGAGGATTGAGCATTGGGGTAATGATAGTATAAAAAAGGGCAACAAATTTTCCCTCACTCTCAGAATAACTGCTTGTAGGTTGGAGGTATGCATAGATGGCTGAGCCATAAAAAAGGCAAACCACCAGGAGGTGGGAGCCACATGTCCCCAAAGCCTTTCCACACCCAGCCATTGACTTGATCCTCAGCACTGCCTTAGCAATGTTTGCATAGGAGCCTAGAATCAGTGCTGCAGGAATAACAATGATTATGACTCGAGTCACAAACATCTTGGCCTCTGTTCCTCCTGTATCCTCACAAGCCAACTTCAGTAATGCAGGCATCTCACAAAAGAAGTGATTCAACTGATTTCCACAGAGAGGCATGGCCATCATGAGGCCTGTCTGAATCAGAGAGTTCATGAGGCCTCCCACCCAGGAGGCAATAGCTAGTGCCTGGCAGAAATGAGGGTGCATGATGGTTGTGTAGTGGAGTGGATGACACACAGCAGCATAGCGGTCAAAGGCCATCACCACCAGGAGCACGCCCTCAGTGGAGCCCAAGGCAAGAGATATGAGGAGCTGGGCCACACACCCACCATAGCTGATGGTCCTGTTGAGTCCAGAAAGATTGATCAGCAGCTGGGGCACAGTGCTGGTGGTATAACAGAGGTCCAGGAAGGAGAGGTGGCTGAGAAAGAAGTACATGGGTGTGTGTAGTCGAGGGTCCAGTCTTGAGAGAACAATGATGCTGGTGTTGCCAAAGAGGGTCAGAGAGTAGAAAATTGAAATAAAAGCAAAAAGGATGAGTTCCAGTTGAGGCCAGTCTGAGAAGCCCACCAAAATGAAGCCATCATCAATACTAGTATTTTTACTTCTCATAGTCTTTTACTTGCCCAAACAACAGAAAAAGATTGATGCCTCTTCTGAAGAAATTGAATTAAAATATTATTTTCACTGTTGCCTGTGTATTCCTACATGTATTCCCTATGTATTCCTAAATCATACATTTAATTTACACTTTGCTATTTAGTTCAGTTCCATTCAGTCTTCTATTCCTACTCTTCTCTTCTTTAGTGTGGAGATTAGGAATGATGGCCCTTTTGTGAGCCCTATTCCCACTGCCTGTTTATTCCATGATTTGAGGCAATCTATTCAATCATTTTGACATAATGCTTCCTTGTCTGAACATATAAATGATGTATTGCCTCGCTCCACTGAGACAAGAGTCCAATGCATTCATGTAAAAATTGCTTTAAAAAAAAAATCTAATTTGTCACTGGGAGTGTTGCTCAGTAGTAAAGTACTTCCCTGGAATGCATAGACCCTTGATTAGATCCTCAGTACCACAAAAGTATAAAAAATCTAAAGTATAAAAACATAACATCAGTATTCTATGTTGTTCTCTTTGTCATTTTCTTGGTGTAGTAGGTAGGATTTTTCAGTGGCTGATGTTCAGGACTTATGAGGCTGAGATCAAAAGTTGGGCTTCTGTTACTGGGGATATAGCTCAGTCAGTAGAATATTTCCCTCATGTGCACAATGGCCCTCTGTTCAATCCCTTGCACCACAAAAAAAAAAAAAAAAAAAAAAAAA